>NC_066873.1:45828453-46128453 GCF_022985175.1 Labeo rohita | reverse complement strand
AAGGATCATGTGACACTGTAGACTGGAGTAACAGCTGATGAAAATTCAGCTTTGCATCACAGGAATAAATTATACTGTAAAGTATATTAAAATAAAAACCATTATTTTATATTGCAATAATATTTTGCAATATTATTGTTTTTTTTTCTGTATTTTTGATCAAATAAATGCTGCCTTGATGAGCAGAAGAGACTTCTTTAAAAACATTTTTAAAATCTTACAAGTGTGTGTGCGCGTGTATTATATATATATATACACACTACCGTTCAAAAGTTTGGGGTCAGTACATTTTTATTGTTTCTTTTTTTTTTTTTTTAAGAAATTAATACTTTTATTCACCAAGGATGTATTAAGTTAATAATTAAAAGTTTATTAAAAGTTAATAATAAATAATTTACATTGTTATAAAATATTTATATTTTGAATAAACACTGTACTTTTTAAACTTGTTATTCATGAAAGAATCCTGCAAAAAAAAAAAAAAAAAAAAAAAAATCACAGGTTCCAAAAAATATTTGGCAGCACAACTGTTGATATTATCCAACATTGATCATTCTAATAATAAATCCGCATATTAGAATGATTTCTGAAGGATCATGTGACACTTAAGACTGGAGTAACAGCTGATGAAAATTCAGCTTTTCATCACAGGAATAAATTCTATTTTAAAGTACGTTAAAATAAAAAACATTATTTTATATTGTAAAAACATTTTGCAATATTACTGTTTTTTTCTATATTTTTAATCAAATAAATGCAGCCTTGATGAGCATAAGAGACTTCTTTAAAGACTATTACAAGTCTTACTGACCCCAAACTTTTGAACAGTAGTGTATATATATATATAGCATGAAATTATGCTTAAATTGCACTGGGTCTTCGCACAACGTTTTGTCCTGAGTGTGACCATTTTAAGCGTCAAGTGTAAACAAGTTTATGAAAGAAAATGAGAGTGAAATATTGAAACTCCAATGCAAAAAGACATTTTGACAAAATGCATGCTGTTTGCATTAAGACAGCAAAAGTGATTTAAAAAGGTTGCACAAAGTTCAATGTATTGCTGCTGCTGCTCTCTGAGGGGTCACATGTGAATTCACACACTTTCAGAAGTGTTGTGTACTACAGTGTAGTGTAGTGTAGTGTAGTGTAGAGTACTCACGGCTGTTTAGTGCTGCTGACTATGTGGGGCTCATACTGGCTGTAGTCAAACTCTGCCTGTGAGCTCAGTTTCTTGTATTTCTTCCCCGCGGTGAAATGCTGCAGTTCGGCGAGACTACACGGAAACTCATGATTGTTCAGAGTACAGCGGATCTAAAACACACACACACACACACGTTGTGTTTACATGTTTTATGGGAACATTCCATAGGCGCAATGGTTTTTATACTGTACAAACCCTATTTTCTATCGCCCTACACCTAAACCTAGCCCTCACAGGAGACTGTGCACACTTTTACTTTCTCAAAAACACTCATTCTGCATGATTTATAAGCCTGTTTCCTCATGGGGACCTCACAAATGTCCCCACAAGGTCAAAATTTACTGGTATTACTATCCTTGTGGGGACATTTGGTCCCCATAACGTGATAAATACCAGGTGCGCGCGCACACACGCACACACACACACACACACACACACACACACACACACACACGTTTGTTTTTGTGAATTGTGGGGACTTTCCATAGACTTGTATAGATTTTATACTGACCAAACAATATTGTCTATCCCCTAACCCAACATCAACATCATCTGACACGAGTAAAAACACGCTTTCAGCACTTCATACTGCTGAAAACAGTTGAAATGTACATTTACGGTCATAATTCAAACCTTCTTGGAGTCTGTGAGCTGAAAACAGGGATGCTTCTGTAGAAACGATCTCAAATCTTCCGGTAAATCCTCCATAACAGCAACAGTAACATATAGTTTATATGAAGAGAACCTGTTATTGCAATTATTATCACAGCAGCGCTGAAAAAAGCACACTAAACCTCAAACTAAGAGGGTACACACTTGTGTTTTGCTGCACATGCTGCGCAGCGCGACGTTTCAAAAACTACAACGTGACGTCATATAAACACGACGCTGACGTCAGACCAAAGACTGTCTAGCGAAATGCCTGAAATTAGAATTTTTAAAGCTGCGAAGTCATAGGAGATTGGAAAATCGTCACGCAATAGATATACAGACTCTTATTTCATCAGTATTTATAATAATGAAATATTTGGAGCTGAGACAGCAGGTGGTTTATATTTCTGATGAGGCGCGTTCTAGACGCTCGTGACAGTCAGCTGATTCTGAGCTGTTCAGTCTCATTTACTGTGTTCTGTTATTAAACATATATGTAGCACATTTGCGCGCGTTGTAATTATTTTATTTTCATTTGTATGGTCGTAGAGACTAATTTAAAAATGTCTGGACCAAACGGAGATCCGAATATTTCAGTTGATGATGGAATAATCGAGGATGAAGATGAATTCAATGAGGAAGGTATTAATGCGCCTGTTTATTAACTAGTTTTTAAAGATACACTCGAATACTGTCATGTGTCCGGATGTTTCACTTTCGAGTTCGTTTCTAATTCTGTTATTCTGTTATTTTTAACAATTCATCGTTTCTGACTACTGCGATATAATGATTTTTTTTTGTGCTTTAATTTTATTATTTAGAGGAGTGCCTTATATAAGAACTATAAAATTATAATAATTGTATTATATATATATATATATATATATATATATATATGTGTGTGTGTGTGTGTATATATAATGTAATTAAAAAACAATTATGAATGTATTATATTAAAATATGTTTGTTAATAGTTAATATTTTTATTAATAACAATATTTTTTATTAATAATTAATAAATATCAAACATAGCAGACAATTTATATTATGTCTGCTGTATTTATTATTATTATATTATTATTATACATTATTATTATTATTATTATTATTATTAATATATTCATTATAACAATATATGTTTTTATTTTATTATTCATATTTATTAATATACACTACCGTTCAAAAGTTTGGGGTCAGTACATTTTTATTGTTTCTTTTTTTTTGTTTGTTTTTTTTTTTTAAGAAATTAATACTTTTATTCACCAAGGATGTATTAAGTTAATAATTAAAAGTTTATTAAAAGTTAATAATAAATAATTTACATTGTTATAAAATATTTATATTTTGAATAAACACTGTACTTTTTAAACTTGTTATTCATGAAAGAAAAAAAAATCACAGGTTCCAAAAAATATTTGGCAGCACAACTGTTGATATTATCCAACATTGATCATTCTAATAATAAATCTGCATATTAGAATGATTTCTGAAGGATCATGTGACACTTAAGACTGGAGTAACAGCTGATAAAAATTCAGCTTTTCATCACAGGAATAAATTCTATTTTAAAGTATGTTAAAATAAAAAACATTATTTTATATTGTAAAAACATTTTGCTATATTACTGTTTTTTTCTATATTTTAAAACAAATAAATGCAGCCTTGATGAGCAGAAGAGACTTCTTGAAAGACTATTACAAGTCCTACTGACCCCAAACTTTTGAACGGTAGTGTATATATTTTTTTCTTTTTCTTTTTTATCAATATTTATTGATTACATTATGCAAATGATTGTCATTAATAAATATTGATAAAACTTAATACATATATTTTATAATTTAAAAATATTTAAATATAAGAACTGTATAAAAACAGTTTTATATATATATTACATTTTTGAGTCACTCCTCAAATGAGTACAATTAAGTTGTAAATTATAAAACAAATACATTTCATTAAAAAAACTAATTTTATTAATTATATTAAAATATATTTGTTATTATTTAATATTTTTATTAACATTTAGTAAGTTAATAAATAATAATTATTAGAATTAATATATTCATTGTAACTATTTTTTTGTAAATATTTAATGATTTTTATTCCATTGTTCATATTTCTTAATTTATTTAAAAATATTTTAATCTTTATTTAATTAATATTATTTTATTTTTATATATTAATATATTTTTTATATTATTATTATAGAATAATATAGTATATCTTCTATATTATATAATTTATTTTATTATTAATAATACATTTTATTCGTAATGATATCATGCAAATTATTGTTTTTTAGTAATTTTCACAATAATAATGTTAATTGTATTATTCTATCAGTTTTATTTACGTTTTTCATCATTTTATTACATTTCTATTATTATTTATTACAAATTATGTGTGCGTATATAACTGAAATGTATTATAATGTGCCTAATTGTAATGAAAATAGTAAAAAAAATATATAATATAACATTACAAGTCTGAATGAATATCTGAATCACTGTATTTTATACAATATCTAAGCAAGAGTCATTTATGAAAATAAAAATCACTTCACATCATCATCTGCTCACCACAAAAAAGCCTCATGAAAGTGAAGTGAGTTGCAGCATTTAAAGAGTTTGTTGATGTTCTGAATGTTCTGGTGTTTCAATCAGAATACGCTGCGATCGACTCCATGCTGGACCAGATCAACTCCTGTCTGGACAACATTGAGGAAAGAAACGAGGCGCTGAACGGCAAACTCCACGAGCTGCGGAGAGAGTTCAGAGAACAGCTCAATGATGAAGAACAGCAGCAGCCGCCTCATCCTCCTCCTCCTCCAGATGAAGATTCAGAGTCCACAGACACAAAAACTGAAGACTAGACGACCAAACCCGTCCATGTGTTTCCTCATGATGTTTCATCGTCACTCGTCGATGTATTCAGATGTCAATCAGTGTCAGTGTCTCTATGGACCAGTAGTGTAGAATATGTGTGTATAAATGTATTTATGTTGACTGTGTCTAAACTGTGCTGTATTAAATTAAAGTGGTTTATTGCTTTCATTTGATCTGAGTTATTATAGTTTACTAGAACTAAATCTAAAAGCTTAAAAAGGTTTATTGTTATAAATGTTTGAATATATAAAAAACCCAAGTTGATGACGGAATAATCGAGGATGAAAATGAATTTAATGATGAAGGTATTAATGCAAAATACATTATAATTACACTGCAATCTTTTATTTGTGATGTTTTACTTTTGAGTTAGTTTTTAATTCTGTTATTCTCAATGATTATTTTTAATAGTTTCTGACTACTGCAATAGATTTACTTTTTGTAATTTAATTGTATTATTTAAAGGGGTGACTATATATATATATATATATATATATATATATATTATAAAACGTTTTTATGAGTCACTCAAATTAATACAAATTAAATTGTAAATTATAATAAAAATTATTAAACATGCATTTTATTTATATTAAAATTTATATTAAACTTATTTTAAAATATATTTATTAATTTTTATTTTTCATCAATATTTGTTAGTAATTATTTACAAATATTTGAAATTATACAATGAATTGCAAAAGACTGTTTATTAATAATTTTCACAATAATAATGATAATGTTAATTATATGATATAATTTTTATATGCATATTTTATCATTGAATTAAAGCCTCTGATAGATTATTACTTTCATATGATGCGCAGTATGAATATGTGAGAGTTATTAGTTAACTAGAAATAAATCTAAAAGCATAAAAATGTTTTTATTACTTAAATTACATTTTAAAGTTCCACTGGCATTATTACCACTTTAATTTAGTTAACTAAAATTAAAAATTAAAAAATGCAAGCATTTAAAATAATCATAAACTACTAAAAATGACAAAAACAACAAAATTACTAAGGCATTGACTCAAAAAAAAAAAAAACCCATACATATATAAATCAAAATATACACTTTAACTTAAAATATTTGTTTTTAAAAATCTATTTTAAAAAATATTAAAAAATATATATATATAATAAAGGTAAATTCAAATTATTAAAACAAACTAGTAGTATCTCAATGCTAAAACAACACTGATATTTGGAAAACAATTTTAAATAAAATGATCAAGGATGTAAACAAGTTATAAAGTTCATAAATAATCCAGAAGTCCTTGTAATCATCAAATATTTTAATAGAAATTAAAATGAGCCAAATGCAGCAAACAAACATTGGAAAAACATGAAGCTCAGCTATAAAACACTCTTGTTCTGTTCAGTTTGCCAGATGTTGAATAAAACCCAGATATGAAACGCACGGCTCTGATCCGACGGTCGGGTTTGTGTTTAGCTTGCCTTAAATGAAGTGTTCCTCGTTCATCAATCCAGTTCTAGTTCCAGAGCTCCAGTTATTACATTTGCAACATGAGACATTCTCACCGTCACAACAGCCACAATCACTCCTCGATGAGCCAATGAAGCCTACAGTTTAAACCAGCCTGAAGTGGTCTGCTGGTCTTAGCTGGTTTAAGCTGGTCTTGCTAACCTGACTAGTGAGAAGCAGTTTGATAGTGAACAGGATTGATTTTCTAAGATACAGTAAAAGTTTGAGCAGTTCCTTCCATTAGAAACACATTATTCTGGCAATGACTGTCATCAAATGAAGTATAACCATCAATAATCATACAATAAAAAACATTTCACTGTAATCTGAATACAGTATGGATCTGGTCACGTTTCATCCCAAAATCAATGGAAAATAAAAAAAAAATGCATTTGTTATACTTCCTGTAATTAAAAATACTGCATTACAGCAATGAAAAAAATATATAAGGATGTCTGAAAATAACAAAAAAAGTAGAAAACACCTGGATGTTTCACAACAATGAGATTTTTGGGTAAAAATACAGTTAATTGTCATGGGAAAAAAATTACAGTGCACGAAAAGTTCTTTATGCTCCTAAAAAAAAAAAAAAAAAAAAATTCTACAATTAAAAATAGGCTTAATTTTCTTTATGCAAATTAAAAATAAAATAAATAAAATGATGGCTATTTTTACATTTTTTCCTTTGATTTTCAGGGTGAAATGTGACATCTGATCCTGTATTGAGTAACAACAGATGCATCTGCTACACGGTTTTGTTAAGAACAGCTGAAATCACCTCAGATAAAAGCCGCTCATTAAACAGGAAGTGGATTTGTGGAGCTGGTTTTGATTGGGTCGTTCAATGCTTCTCTATCAGCGCAGATTTCCTGCTGATGTTTCCAGTGTACAACTAAATAATACAATTCAAATTAAAAACAACATTCAAAACAACTTCCACACACTAATGCCATTAGAATCAGCACTCCTCTGAACGAGGATAGAAAACCGCCACAAACGGCAGATGAAATGAACAAAATTAAACTGAAGATCAACAAGAAACCTAATCATCTCACAGAAACATGTCCAGATCATACTTCACTCCAAAATACAAAGAAAAAAGAAAGTTTTACACAAAAATGAAGCACATTTAGGTCCCACCAAAACTTTCTTAACTGTGACTTTCATGCTAATTATGCACATTTGAATTCCAAATTATTATCATGAAAAAAAAAAATACATAATTTATATTTTCATATAATAAATTATATATATATATATATATATATATTTTTTTTTAAATAATAATAAAATAAAAAATTATGTAATTTAGAAATATTTTTTATTTTATCAAATTATTAAAACATTATTTAAAAACATTAATGTTTTTTAAAGACATTTCTTATGCTTATCAAGGCTGTTTATTTGAGCAAAAATACAGAAAAATAATAATATTCTGAAATATTATTATGATGTAGAACAATGTTTTTCTATATTAATAAACATTAACTTAATATATATTTATAATTAAAGTTTAATTTTCTGCATCATTACTCTAATCTTCAGTGTCACATGATCCTTCAGAAATCATTCTAATATACTGATTTAATATCAACACTGAAAACAGTTTTTTTTTTTTTTCATTGTGGAACCTGTGATATTTTTTCAGGATTCTTTGATCAATAAAAGGTTCAAAAGAACAGCATTTATTTAAAATATAAATCTTTTCTAACAATATATACACTACTGCTCAGAAGTTTGTGGTCAGTAAATTTTAATTCTCTCTTTTTTTGAAAGAAATTAACAATTTTATTTACCAAGGACGTGTTAAATTAATAAATAGTGATAGCATAGATTTACACCGTTAGATTTATATTTTGAATAAATGCTGTTCTTTTTAACTTGTTATTGATCAAAGAATCTTGAAAAAAAGAATCACAGGTTCCAAAATATTAAGCAGCACAACTGTTTCCAACATTGATAATTCTAATAATAAATCAGCATATTAGAATGATAGAATGACACTTAAGACTGGAGTAATGATACTGAAAATTCAGCTTTGCATCACAGAAATAAATTATATTATATATTTATATATATATATAAAAACCATTATTCTATATTGTAACAACATTTTGCAATATTACTGTTTTTTTCTGTATTTTTAATCAAATCAATGCAGCCTTGATGAGCAGAAGAGACTTCTTTAAAAAAACATTAAGTCTTACTGATCCCAAACTTTTGAGCGGTAGTGTGTATTTATATATATATATATATATATATAAAAAAATAATGAAAAATTAGGAGCAAATGTGCTTAATTGTCATGAAAAGGTCATCTCTAAAAGTCTTAAGAACTGGCTTCATTTTCTTTATGCAAAATATTTCTTTTTTTCTTTCTTTTGTGCTTTGTGAGATTGTCCAGAATACAATCAGCTGTACAAACACCTGAAGGTACAAATGAACTGTTTGCTAAACTAGAAGTGCTAACAGGTGAAGTGAGTGTAAAAATAACCCCTCGGTTTGGATAAGTCAAGTAATGAAGGCAGAATAAGATCAGTCGCGATGTCACCCGCGTGCCGTCAGACAGCATTCGGTACGACGCGCTTCGTGTGAACGACACGCTGACTCTCTCCTTCTGGTTCAGCAGCTACAAAACATGATCAGTGCTGGTTTTGTGATGTGTTTTAAACTGAAGCAGCTGCTTATTTAACCATGTGAGGTTAAGGAAAAACTCAGTCTGAAGATGTTTAGAAGAAAAGAACGTACAGATACTTCAGTGTTTGAGTTGTTGAGTCTGTCAGGACTGAGACTAGTGTGTTAAACCCATTAAATGTCAAACCAATGCAAAATAAGCTTCGTCTCCCATCTGGATCTTCAATCGTGTGACACCGATATCAAAACTACAATCACGTTTGCATGTTTATGAAACGCTCCGTTAAACATGTTTCAGTGCTGCTACATTCTACAGTCAGTACAAACCCGCCGCTCCAGCGTCAGTCTCAAAGAAAACACGTTCAGCTCACGATCGGCACCAAAACCAAAAACTCAGTATCATAGTGAGTTTACACTTAAATCAATGCGTTTTGAACTGTGACATTATTTTCATGACAATTCAGCACATTTCTCCCCCATATGTAACAGTAATGTAATGCAAAATCATTCTTTTTAAAATTAATTTTCTAAAATTAAAAACTGCTCACTAAATTCAGTACAACAACTATTTTGCAATAACGCCATTTTTGTATTTTGGTAATGACAATAATATTTCACGCTACTGTAATCGAAAATTGGGGAGAAGGTGTGCAATTATCATAAAATAATTAAATGATAATTACATTTTAATAGCATATTTATAATTAATTTATATATTAAATGCATACAAAATGTATTATATATACTATATAATTTTATATAAATGTTATATATATTCAATTTTTATTATGCTATATACACACTAAAAAGTAAATGAAAATTTATAGAAAATTATATAGTATATAATAAATTTTGTATGTTTGTAAAACATCTATTGTGTGTGTTTATGTATGTGTGTGTGTGTGTGTATATATATATATATATATATATAGAGAGAGAGAGAGAGAGAGAGAGAGCGAGAGAGATAGATAGATAGAGATATAGATATATATATGTTAAACAATTAATTGCATCCAAAACAAAAGTTTTTGTTTACATGATATGTGATGTATATGAAAATTTATAGAAAATTATATAAATAATATTTTGTATATATATTATAAACATTAAATATATATTATAAAATTTATATAAGATTATATAGTTGTCTTATATATATATATATAAAATTTCACATCTATACACACACTTTTTTCGCTTTAAAAAAATATTTTGGGACTTTTAGTACTGAATTATCATTTAATTTTCATAATATATATTTGAAGAGTTTATTTGCAAAAACAGATTTTTTTTTTTCAAAAATCATGTTTTTTTTGTTATGCTTTTGTTGTGTTTTATTGTGCTACTTAGCTGTATTTTTTTAGTTATTTTACTTACATAAAAAAAAACAAACATGAATTTTGAAAACTGTTAAAAAAAAAAAAAGTTATCTATTTTTGCAAATGAACTCTTCATATATAGACTGATATAAAGATCTTTTTGGTTTTGTTCTGAAACATGAGCTGGACACGTTGATGTTTTGGTGCGATTCACCCGTGATCAAAAACGTCTTCACTTCAGACTCACGCTCTCCGGCGGCGTCTCCCATCATTCCCTTCATCTGAGGTTCGTGTGCTCATGACAATCACAGCTACTGTACAAACAGGGTTAGAGGCGTGAATCTGTGGCACGAACCCGTCTGAACTGCAGGACAGACACACACTGTCTACGGCGGGTGGTTTCACTACGGTCCTCTGAGGCTGATACAGTACTCCGTGTCTCAGCGTCGTCTTCCTCCTCGTCCTCGTCTCTTAGCGGGAGTCCTGCCTCGGCCCCGGGCGCCCTTCCCCTCCGGGACGGCGGTGGGAGCCTCGTCGTCTTCCTCGGGCTCTCCGGCGACGGCTTCTTCCTGTGCGGCCGTCTGGACTTCCTGTGCGCTGCTGCTGGCGTTGAGTCTGCTGATGCTGCTGCTGGGATGTGAGGTACTGCTGCAGGACTGCGACGTCTGCAGGGCTGGTTTTGGGATGAGAGAGGTTTCATCTGGACTGATGTGGTCTGCTGGTTCTACTGAGGTTGAGCCGGAGTCTTCATGCTTCTTTAAGGCTTTATAACGCTGTGCAAAGACAAATCAACAACATTAACATCTGATGCATTTTTTGGCCAATTTAACACGACCCTTAACATAACCTTTGAAAATCATAAGTGATGTCCCACTTGGAAATTATAGTTCTCTCCTTAAATATGAAGAGATCCTATGGATCTTTTTTTGTCACTGAGAAAAATTCATTCACTTGTTTGCCAATGAACTCATTTTGATCAGATTTATTCATGTTCATCTTCTCATTTTCTAAGTGATTTTTCTCTGTTTTAAAGATGTTTTCTTTGGATTGTTTGACGACTCAAAAGCAAACTTAGGAAAATAGAACTTCTTTAATTTGTGCTTCCTGGTAGCTAAAGTTCACATACATAAACAAAAATCTGACTCTAAATCTCTCTTTTTTTATTCAAAGTTGATCTAGAAAAGACTAGACAAAAATAAATAAATAAATAAATAAATAAAATAAAAATACATAAATTAACTAATAAATAAATATATTTATCCTTCTTTGTTTTGTTATTAACCTGGCAAATCAAACATGGTTACTATAGTTAAATCATGTTAACCACAAATTAATCATTGTTTTGTTACCCATAGTTTATCTATGGTATTTGTAGCAATGCGAAATGATTCGCGAACCGCCACCGAAGTTTCGATTTAAATAAAATGATTCGCAATATCCGAAGTTCACACCTGAATCAAACGATTCGCGAGCCCGCTCAAAAGTTCCGATCTGAAACAAATGATTCACGATTCGCGTTTTGAAGTCCCGATCTGTAAAATGATTCGTGGATCGCAAATCATTTAATTTGCGAAATGATTCGCGAACTGCCTCCGAAGTTCCGATTTAAATCAAATGATTCGCAATATCCGAAGTTCAGATCTCAAATCAAATGATTCGCGAACCCGCTCAAAAGTTTTGATCTGGATCAAATGATTCACGATCTGCGTTTTCCATATCTGAAAAATGATTCGTGGATCGTGAATCATTTCATTTGCGAAATGATTTGCGAACCGCCACCGAAGTTCCGATCTGAATCAAATGATTCGCGATCCGCGTGTTGAAGTCCCGATCTGAAAAATGATTCGCGTTTGCGAATCATTTAATTTCCGAAATGATTCGCGAACTGCCTCCGAAGCTCTGATTTAAATCAAATGATTCGCAATATGCGAAGTTCAGATTTGAATCAAACAATTCGCGAAACCGCTTAGAAGTTTCGATCTGGATCAAATGATTCACGATCAGCGTTTTCCCGATCTGAACAATGATTCGTGAATCACGAATCATTTTATTTGCGAAATGATTCGTGAAACGGCTCCGAAGTTCCAATTTAAATCAAATTATTCGTAATACACAAAGTTCCGATTTGAATCAACTGACGCACAAACCCGCTAGAAATCAAATGAATCAAGTGATTAACGATCTATTTTGAACGCTTCGAAACAGTGAATCATTTTGCGACGCAATGGTTTAACTGATTCGGGATTTCGAAAAGCGCCGTTTCACCCATCACTGTGCTTTTTAAAATCATTACAAGCGATGACGAATTCGAAAATGAATGGCTCTTTTAATTTGATCTGGTTTTTGCTAGTGAATCACTTGAACTGAATGATCAAAGTCACGAGTTTGAATCAATCGGAGCGGCTCCAGCGTAAATAACTCACTCAATTTATTCGGTTCGTCTGTTCGTCGCGTCTTCAGTCATGTTTAGGGGCCGTTCACATATCGCGTCTTTTGCGCGCTCAAGCTCGTTATTTCAAATGTAACGCACGGCAGCTGCGCTCATAACGGAAGCGACGCCGCATCAAGATGAAACGTTTTTTTTTTTAAAATGCCGCAAGCGCGCCGCGGGTCATGTGACATGATTCAACCAATTAGCTTCATCCTTTGCCGTAACAACATTGAAAGCTCAGCCAAGATGGAGAATCAGCTGATTGCAGCTTAACTTTTTTAAATAAATTTTGTAGAAAACAAATTTAGTAGAAAACATCCAACACAAAATACCAACATATTGACGTGAGGTATCCGGTTTACTAACTAGTGAAATACTCCATTAATATGACGATCTGCAGCTCAAAATACATGTTAGATGTAACGTTAAACATTGTGCATTATGATGGAGTTTGTAGCGTAATTCGCTTTATTTGAAATAGCGATCTGGAATTGCAGACAGTTAAATACGAAAATAAGTTGAAAGCATCCAGTCATCTCACATCATTCAAGTCAATCTTACATTTATCAGTATTTACTGTAATGAACATTTTATCTACAGGTGATCATGAGTATAAACAGTATTGTAACGTTTAAAGCAGCACTGAAAACTCTACATTAGACGATCTGCGTTTAAAGATATGTGCTTATTGAAAAAAAAAAAAAAAACACTTATTTCATAGATACATTGTCTTTCAACAGTTCAAACACTTTTCAGGAATATTGCTATTTTCAAGGGTTTTCCAGTCCTTCAATTTCAAAAAGTCAAATTCAAGTTCTTTAAGCACCTTGTACAAACCCTGTAAAACTAACATTAAATTATTCTAATACCTAAAAAGCTAAATATCTAAAACAAAAAATACAATGAGAAAAAAAAAATAAAAATACTAAAACGTAAACTAAAACAGAAATAAAAGCTACTTTAAAATATTAATAAATACTATAATAGTATAAAAATACTCAAAAAAAGCAGGATATTTTATAAATTTTATTTTACTGACAAGATGGTTACCAGAAGTAGATTATATGATCAGATTATATTATTTACAATGTCAAACATGTCAATGCAATGAGACCCCAGAATTAAACTGAAACAGGACGATTTACACAAAATATTATTGAATCCAAATAACAAGCAAACTGATTTGAAAAATGTATATACTGCAGTGTTTAATAAATGCATAATATACTAATATATATTAATAAATATGTTTATTTAGCTTTTAAAAATACGACACAAAGCTAGTGTTTTGTGTTTGCAGCTTGTTGGACAAATGTGTATCAGCACAGATCTGACAACTTAAAGCTGTAACGTACCTTGAGATTCTCGAAGTGTTTGACCGTCTTGCAGTGCGCGTGTCGAGCCGAAGACTCAAAGTGATAAAACTGATTACACAGACGGCAGAGAAAGCCAGCGACGGGCACCACAAAACTAGAGCCTGTGAGAGACACAGTGTTATATACTCAATGACTCGTGTTAAAAATTAAAACACAATTTAATAAATGTCATCAATACTAGGGATTGGAATATAAAGATCACAGTGAAAGCTCTTTCAGTCTGAGCCATAATGCAAAAACAGTTAACGCCTGTACTGAAACTTTAGCTATTACTAGCATTCCAGTGGACAGTGTTGTGATTATAATATGTGGGTCAAAGACGAGACGTCCGATTTTGGTGTCCGCATCAAATTGCTGAAACCATTCATTCAAGAGGTCTGTCACTGATGATTACCCACCGTACAACGTGTCTGAGTCGAACTCCTCTTCTTCGGTCAGATCCTCCAGTGTGACCTCCATCTGCGCAGACACTCCCTCCTGCAGGAGACACACGAGAGTCACGTGAGCTCAGCGTCACACATATGGACATATGGAGGACTGCGTTTATCAGTTGTAACACAGAAAACACGGAGACGCTTTCACCTTCCCATTCTCCTCGTCCTCCCTCTCGTCCTCGCTGCATTCGCCGTCCTCTTCACCCAGAAACATGTCAGCGTTCAGCTGATCCGCCCCATCTTTACCCGTCTCCTTCCACAGCTGATCCATACAAACAGAACAACAGCACGCTCGCAATCACTACTATAGTTTCTGTTAATATACTGAATTAGATCTTAGTGAAATATTTTCTGTATTCAATTTAATTTTACGTGAAGTCTTAGTAATTTTGATGCGTGTTTTTAAAAAAAAAAACATACATATATATATATATATATATATATATATAGATTTTTTATTTTTACTTATTACGTTTTAGTTGTTTTAGTGCTTTAAATTAAAGTCAATAAAAATGAGAAATGTTACCTTGGGGCTAGCTCAATGAATTTTTTTTTTTAAGTTAACATTTGTTGTGCTTTATTTCAAGTAACAAACATGTTAACTATAATAACCCTATTACATAAAGTAAATTTGTCACATGTTAGTACAAGATTCCATAATGTTTGTAGCGATATCTTTAAAACGGCATGTCTTTTCTTAAATGAATTCTACACCAGAGTTATTATAGTTAAGTAGAGCTAAAAAAAAAAAAAAAAAAAAAAAAAAAAAGTTAAAATTGAAATAAAAAAAAATTGAAATAGAAAAAAAAATTGAAATAAATTAAAAAAAAAAAAAATACACACACAAATTTTTTCTAGCTAGTTCCTCATTTTAATTTACTAACATAACTAAAACTGAAATAAAAATTGTCAAAAAAACAAAAAAAACTAAAACTACTAAAAATGACCAAAACACACAGCAATTACTAGACCTTTACGTGAAATTCAAATGAAAACGGAAATAAAAATAAAAAGGTGAAAGATACAAAACATTAATAATTATAATTGTATATCAATGATACTAAAATAACACTTCTACACTGAAAAAAATACTAATTGTAGTATGATTTACTTTGAAAAAATTTTCACTCCAAAATTTCTTAATTTCACAAATAGTTACAAAGAAATGGTAATTAACACACAAAATTAAATGTGAATTAAAAATTTAAGACTGAAATTGTATTTCCTGGTAAAACATACTTATACTTCATCCTATAGACTGTAATATTAAGTACATTACTGCAAACACAATTTTTGTTCATTTTTACAAAATAAGGGAGAAGCTAAAATTATATTCTGTGGAAACTACATGTTGAAACTACAAACTGTATTGAACATTCGTTCCCAACATTTTCAATTATTTTCAAGAGTTAAAAAATCAATTGTGACCCTAAACCACAAAACCAGTCTTAAGTAGCACAGGTTTATTTGTAGCAATAGCCAAAAAATAGCGTATGGGTCAAAATGATAAATTTATCTTTTGTCCAAAATCATTAGGATATTAAGTAAAGATCATGTTCCACAAAGATATTTTGTAAATTTCCTACCGCAAATATATCTTAACTTAAACTTAACTTAATCTTAACTTCTAAAACTTAATTTTTGATTAGTAATATGCATTGCTAAAAACTTCATTTGGACAACTTTAATGGTGATTTTCCCAATATTTTGATTTTTTTGCACCCTCAGTTTCCAGATTTTCAAATAGTTGTATCTTGGCCAAATATCCTATCCTATCCTAACAAACCACACAGCAATGGAAAGCTTATTTATGACTGGTTATGACTGGTTTTGTGGTCCAGGGTCACAATTCTGATTCACCATATAGCAGGACACAAACAATCATCATCATCAGTCGTATCTGAACATTACCTGCTCGACTCGCTGCTTGTGCTCCGTCGACTGCATGTGCTCCACAAACTCTCTGGGCGTCCTGAAGTGCAGCTTACAGACGGTGCAGCTGGTGCTGGACGAGCGACTACAGCGCTGTACAAACACACACAGAGACGTTCAGCTTTAACTCCATCAGCTTGAGGTTACAGTTAAACTTTCATCCAAAAAGAAATGGTCACATATGCACTGGTGACTGCATGAAGTCTGGTTGGGAATAGTGGCGGCTTGTTCACCTTGTGCTCCTTGGTTCTGCGATGGTCCATGACGTTGGAGGTGAAGTGTGTCTGGCAGGTGGAGCACCATCGCTGCAGGCCTGGTCTCTTCTCCCTGCAAGAGCACAGACCAATCAGAAGAATAAAAACAGAGATAACTGGTTTAGACATGTAAAAATGAACTGATGCTTCAATCGCTCCTGCAAAAGATGCAGAAAATGTGAGGCACACTCTTAATTATGTAAACAGGTGAATCTGCTCATCAAAGAATCCTCTGTAGTGAATGGGTGCCATCATAATGAGAGTTCAAACAGCTGATAAAAACATCACAATAATCCACAAGTAATCCACACCACTCCAGTCCATCAGTTCACATCTTGAGAAGACAAAAGCTGAAACAAATCCATCAAGACATTTTTAATTAAAATATGAGTCTATAATACATAATAACGCTTCCTCCAGTGAAAAAGTCCTGAAAAAGTCTCCTGTTGTCTCTCACATCAATATCCAGCCACATATTTGTTTAGAGCTGTTATTATGGATTATGGACTCGTATTTTAGTTCAAAACATCTTAATGATGGATTTGTTTGAGCTTTTGTCTTCTCAAGATGTGAACTGATGGACTGGAGTGGTGTGGATTATTGTGATGTTTTTATCAGCTGTTTGGACTCTCATTCTGACGGCACCCATTCACTGCAGAGGATCCACTGGTGAGACACTGATGCAATGACACATTTCTTCAAATCTGATGAACAAACAAACTCAACCTAATTTTGGATGGCCTGATTTCTTTACTCACACACACATAAACTAATGAATGAACCCAGCATCATCAGAGACTCTCACCCGTCTTTTCGAGCTCCTTGCAGGGACTCCTGGACTCGCGGCAGCAGCGTGACGAGACACGCGTTACTCATGTGCTGGATCTCCATCATCTTCTGCTGGTGCGTCAGTCCGTTCATATGGCTCTGGAAATTCTGCACACACAAGATTTCAACTTTACATTCATGCATTTAGCAGATGCTTTCATCCAAAGCGATGTGCAAAAAACGATCGAAAAGCAATTGGTCAAACTGCTTTTTATCAGTGAGGGTTATGAAAAGTAACATGATTAAGGAGAAGTCCACTTCCAGACCAAAAATTGACAGATAATGTACTCACCCCCTTGTCATCCAAGATGTTCATGTCTTTCTTTCTTCAGCTGTAAAGAAATTGTGTTTTGTGAGGAAAACATTTCAGGATTTTTCTCCATATAATGGACTGATATGGTGCCCCAAGTTTGAACTTCCAAAATACAGTTTAAATGCAGCTTCAAATGATCACAAATGTGGTTGTAAATGATCCCAGCCGAGGAAGAAGGGTCTTATCTAGCGCAACAATTGGTTATTTTCATAAAAATAATACTATTTATATACTTTTTAATGTCAAAGGCTTGTCTTGTCTTTCTCTGCCTGAACTGTTTTTGTTCTGGTTCATGTCAGTTGGTGTATGTTGAAAAACTCCCATCTCATGTTCTCCCTCAACTTCAAAATCGCTCTATATCGCTGTTTTACCTTTTTTGTTAAGGGTGTTTGATCTTCTTTGCATGTTCACTTTGTAAACACTGTGTCTGTTCTTCTGCAGTGATGTAGGATGATTCTGAAATGATTTTTGAAGTTGAGGGAGAAAATACGATTGGAGTTTTTCGACATACACTAACTGTCTTGAGCCAGAATACACAGAGTTCATGCAGAGCAAGACAAGACTAGCATTTGAGAGTAAAAAGTATTTAAATTGTATTTTTTTTATGAAAATAACCGATCGTTTCGCTAGATAAGACCCTTCTTCCTCGGCTGGGATCGTTTGAAGCTGCATTTAAACTACATTTTGGAAGTTAAAACTCGGGGCACCATATCAGTCCATTATATGGAGAAAAATCCTGAAATGTTTTCCTCAAAAAACAATTTCTTTACGACTGAAGAAAGAAGACAAAAATCTTGGATGACAAGCGAAGTAGTAGTGGACTTCTCTTTTAACATGCATGCAAAATCTCACACCAGTTATGCTATAAATCAGATCATGTAAACCATTAAAGATGATGTCAGAGAGACATACTTGCTGGTTATGGCAAGTGATGTTGCAAATATAGCAGAAGAACTTGCTGGATGTCTCTGCTGTTCCATCTTTGACCTCCTCAGGAGTGACTGTGGTTTCCTTAATCTCAGGGACTGAATCGGAGCCCGCGGCTTCATCTGGACCATCGCTGTTCTGCTGCTCAACATCCTTTTCTGGAGATTCTGTGCTTTCAACCTGCTGATGAGAAGCAAACAAGACACATTTTTATATTATTTGAAGAATAATGTAGTGCTTCTTGACTAGATACAGCTCAGGTTCATCTTCCAATGAGCATCCGTTGGATTGTTTCACTCATTTTATGGTAAAAATAGTGTATTTAATCACTTAGATCATACAGATGGTACCAACCTCAGCCACTTGACTCGGTTCATCTGCTTCAGCGGCCAGCGGCCCGTCCACTCCGCCTCCTTCCTGCAGCGTGAGCTCTGAAACACATCAGATCACTTACAGGAAGAGGATTCCACCCTCATGAATAACACATAACCATACGCTCATCCATTTAGAGAAATATTTTTAGCTCAAAAGCACTAGATGTTTCCAGAGACAGAAGAAAATGCTGTGCGACAATCACAATCAGAACATGAAGCTTATTACAGTTATGTAGCACTCGTGTGGATTTACACGTCACACACAGAGTTATTATAGACCATTTCGCCAGATGTAAACATACTGGTCCCAATACACTTACTGTTACTTTTTTTTTTTTTACTTTACACAAACATCACAAAAAATACAATCAACATAACATTTGACTGGTTGAAAATGTTACATTAGCACCTTTAAGATGTATTTGTATATGTGAAATAAAAAAATTAAAAACAAAACAGGAAGCACTTCTGGACCAGTGTTGTTTACGTCTAGCGAAATGGTCTATAGTTAAAATATTCAAAAATTTGGGATCAGTAAGATTTTTTATGTTTTTGAGAGTCTCTTGTGCTCATCAAGGGTGAGTTTATTTGATCAAAAATACAGTAAAAATTGTGAAATATTATTACAATTTAAATTAGATGTTTTCTATATGAATATATTTTAAAATGTAATTTATTTCTGTGATCAAATCTGAATTTTCAGCATCATTACTCCAGTCTTCAGTGTCACATGACCCTTCAGAAATCATTCTAATATGCTGATTTCTAGCAATATTATTTAAATACATATGCACATTTCTTTATTTATTTATACAGCCGTACCTAGATTCATACACATTATTATTCATTTTAAGTTTTTATTTAAATGTTTTTCTCTGCTCTCATGTCAGATATGTATGTATGTACGCATGTATGTACCAGGAGCACCTTAAAAAAAATACAACAAATTCCTAGTGTTTGCTAATTCTGATTCTGATATTTTATCAATGGCAATTGATTTTTTTTTTTTTTTACTAAAGACACAAAAAAAGCTTTACGTTTCTGCTTTTAAACCCTCAAGTTTTAACCTTCCTTTATTACAGTAAACACATTTTCTATTTATTTTATTTATTTATTCTTTTTTTTTTTTTTTTTTTTACAAATTAAGTGAAAAATTATTTTGTAATTAACAGTTGGTTACAGATGTGATACATTTTATATATAATTAACAGTTGGTTACAGATGTGATACATTTTATATATATATATATATATATATATATATATATATATATATAAAAAAAAAAAAAAAAAGCATGAATAGAATACTCCATTAAACTCTCCGACACTGTTTCAGCACAGTTGTGATAAAGGTGAAATCTTCCCTACCTGCAGGATCTGGACTCTTATATTCAGCGCTTTGAGCTGATTCTGTCTCCACAGGCTCTTCTGACCTGCACAAACACACAAACCACATGATAGTTTTTATTCAAACACATTTAAACACATCAAGAGCAAACAGAACACACTAAACAATGGACCAAATCAACTTTTATGTGCTATATTCATGATGAAAGATGTAGAAGTCAAATTTTAAGGAGTGATGTGCATAATGAATCAGTCCCAGTGACAAAAAAAAAATCTGTTTTGATTGCATGTTGATTTAAGGACAATTCTGACATAAATAGAGAGATGTAAAGCCACTGACTCTTGTGTTTTTTGTTTTTTGGCCGCTGGTTCATCGGGCTGCTCTGAAGACTCCTGACATCCCGGACCGGCCGCAGCGGCTGCTTCATCTGCTGTTTACATTAAAACACAGATCATTACATATTTTCAAAAACAATCATTCTAGACTTAAAAAGATAGATTATCATTGCTTTAAATATTTGATTGTGTCTCTTCAATTACTGTTTTGTTAAATAGTGTTAAAACGTCACATCTGTACTGTGAACTTGCCTTTTATCCGAATGTTTAAATTCATTGCATTCAAATCTAATTCAATTAAATTTTATATTATATAATCCTATATTTGTGCACTTGTGTTTATTTCAGTTGTTTACTGCATAAACTAAATTGGTTGATTTGATTATTTTCATGTTTTTATGATTGGGTGTATGTGGATTGTGTGTTTATTTAAGCATTACACAGCCTTGCATTTAAAAAAATACATATTTCCGCTGATTTGCAAAAAAGGCCAAATATTGCCTAATTTGATGATGCGGAGTTCAAAAATAGTAATAAATATCTTTCATCATGTACACGTTTGTGGGAAAATAAAAATGAAGATTTTTCACATTTATATGCATCAGCTTTAATGCACTTATCAAAATAACAAAAGCAGTCAAATGACAAAAGTTTTGATTTTAATGACAAAAAAAGTTTTCAAAATGTTGCATTTAACTTACAGTCTAAAAAAAGAATGGACGTGTTAAAATCTACTTTATTTCAAAGAAATTTACATAAACGCAAGTTTATAAATAAGCTGTTTTCACAAAGTCTGTGATTTTCTGTGGCTGTTTAGATGCAGTAAAAGCAGAAAGCATCTGCTCTTCTGTCACTGGCTGTAATTCTAACCTTGAAATCAGGATTAGGCATAAAGTACTGTCATGCATGTGAGAAAAGGCTGAGAATTGATCAAAAGTTGTAATCTGGCTCAGATTCAGACAGAAATTATGCGTTTGTGGTGTTTTCTGCTAATTATAAATGATGAAATTAGCAGAATTTATCATGTTTTATAATAAAGTGTAATTTTCTACAGCACAGACAATGTCTTTGAAATCAGAATAAAATTAGTATTGGCTTTCATTTAGCAAATATGAGGGTTGCATAATGTACACAAAAAAAGTTTTTTAAAAAGGAAAACATTCCTTCTTATTATTCTTCTGTAGGAAACACATGTTTCATAGAATTACTAAAATTTGCTTTTTTGTGATGTTCACATGATTTCTGCATATATGTGACCCTGGACCACAAAGCCAGTCATAAGGATCCTTTTTTTGCAATTGAGATTTATACATCATCTAAATATATTTTCAACTGATGTATGGTTTGTTAGGATAGGACAATATTTGGCCAAGATACAACTATTTAAAAATCTGTAATCTGTGGGTAAAAAAATTAAAAATAAAAATATTGAGAAAATCACTTTTAAAGTTTTTAGTTTTGATACATTTATGGTAGGAAATGTACAAAATATCTTTACTTAATATCCTAATGATTTTTGGCATAAAAGAAAAATCGATCATTTGACCCATAAATGTATTTTTGACAATTGCTACAAATATACCAGTGCTGCTTATGACTGGTTTTGTGGTCCAGGGTCACATATTTGGTTCATGCACAACTGTTTGACAATCACAGAGCTGCTAACGAGACATGTGACCTCCAAATACCTCTGCTGCTGCTGGCTTCTGGTTGGCTTTCGCTGCTACCCACAGATTTCTGCTCGTTCTCCCTCTTCCTGTCTGGCTGACGAGCCTGAAACTCCTGTGTGCGTTCAGAGTCACAGTTTTAACAAATAAACCATAACATATTTGTTTAAAAGTGATTAATGTATGTCAGAAAAAAAAAATCAAATGTGCAATCCCATACAGGTTTAACACACACGTACATTGGTGAAGTAGCGCGTGTGTGGCGTGAAATGTCGCTGGAATCCCATATGTGGGGTTTTGATGGCGACTCCCATTGGGACGGGTCCCAGCAGAGACGCTCTGGATCCAGCAGCGAAGAACTGAGGAAACTGCTGCCCGCCCATCGCAAAACCACGCATGCCGCCCGCTGCAGACAAGACGAAAACCACCAATATAATAGTCATTATGATGATATAACAACATGACAGTTACAGGACAAAGACAAAACAGACAGGACTAAACAGGTGAAACTCATGAATCACATCAAGCTCATGTATTAGAGCGTTTCTCCGCCCGAAAATCATAAAAATGATATTTTGGGGAAAAAAAACACATTATCACATAGATTTTAATGCATTATTAATATGTGACTGTCTTTAAAAAAAGAAATAAATTAATCAGCGCTGCTAATTTACATAGTGTTTCTCCTGTCTGTGCAGGAGTAATGTCAGAGGTCCACATTCATTCATGCATACTGTTCAGGAGGAACAGGCGTCTCTGCTAGTCTAAAGTGGCCACATGTATCTTAATATAGTGTGTGCTATATTAGGACGACATGAGTTTACCCTGCATCTGTTGCATGAGCAGAGCCCCCTGCAGCATGGGATTGGGTGCGATGATGGTCTGAGTGGCTGAGCAGAGGTTCACCATGCGGGCAGGTGGAGGAGCAGGAGCGGAAACCGCGATAGGCCTGTTTAACAACACAAAACTCATGCATGTTACACAATATTCAGCGTGAAATAATGGTAAATAAACATTTTAATGAAAATGTATTTTTGTATACACTACCACTCAAAAGTTTGGGATCAGCAGTGTTTCTTAAAGAAGTCTCTTATGCTCATTAAGGCTGCATTTATTTGATAAAAAAATACAGAAAAAAAACAATAATATTGCAAAATGTTATTACAATATAAGATAATGTTTTTTTATTATAATATATTTTAAAATATAATTTATTTCTGTGATGCGAAGCTGAATTTTCATCAGCTGTTACTCCAGTCTTCAGTGTCACATGATCCTTCAGAAATCATTTTAATATGCTGATTTATTATTAGAATTATCAATGTTGGAAACAGTTGTGCTGCCAAATATTTTTTTGGAACCTGTGATTCTTTTTTTCAGGATTCTTTGATCAATAACAAGCTAAAAAGCATTTATTCAAAATATAAATCTTTTCTAACAGTGTAAATCTATGCTATCACTTTTTATCAATTTAACACATCCTTGGTGAATAAAAGCATTAATTTCTTTCAAAAAAAGAAAGAATAAAAGTTAGTGACCTCAAGCTTTTGAACAGTAGTGCATATATTGTTAGAAAATATTTCTTTTTTAAATAAATGCTGTTCTTTTTAACTTTTTATTCAAGGATTACTGAAAAAACTATCACAGGTTCCAAAAAAATATTAAGCAACACAACTGTTTCCAACAATGCTATATAAATCAGTATATTAGAATGATTTCTGAAGGATCTTATGACACTGAATACTGGAGTAATGATGCTGAAAATTGAGCTTTGATCACAGAAATTATTTGGATTTTTAATGTATATTAAAATAGAAGAATGTTGTTTTACATTGTAATAATTTTCACAATAACATTTTTTGTATTTTTGATCAAATAAACGCAGCCTTGATGAGCATTAGAAACTTTTTTAAAAATACATTAAAAATCTTACTGATCCCAAACTTTTGGCCGGCAGTGTGTAATTATATGTATTTATTATATATAACGCAACATTTTAAATAGCAATGAAATATTACACATTTTGCTAATGGATAAGTAAAACCATGCGTTTAACCTTCAGAAAATACTGTTCATCCCCCTCAGGAGGTCAAATTAAATATTATACAGGCTTTTGGTTTTATGTTATTTTATGAGGTTCAGTTTTGTAACAATGCAATAAAAAAACCTGACTTATTTAGAATATAATCATGTTAAACACACAATATTATTTTAAATGTTATATGTAATGTAACATTATAAATATATTAACATAAATATTTGATTTAAAAAAGCGTAATTTATCACATAGCCTATAATATTTGTAATATTCAATACCATGTTTATTACACAATTAGATTAAGTACCTAGCTAGAAAAGAAGAAAAGATGAGAACCAAAAAACAAGAAAAATATTTGTGTGTGTTTACGTGTGCTTGGTTTCTAGCATCACTCTGCTCTTCGCTCTTGTCTGCACTCTTTGCAGTTATTGATATACTTATATTCTTTATAAAGCTTGCCAGTTTTAATGCAATGTTTATTACATGTTTGATAATAACATCAAATTGAATGATTCTGTCCCTAAAGAATATGAGATTCGTAGTGCATTCATGGGAAGTGTGCAGAAAGCAGACTGGCTCAAACAGAGTGAGTGTGATGTTGGCGGTACCGTGCATGTGTGATGTGATGGGCGGGCGGAGGCTGCGGTGGAGGAGGCGGCGGCGGAGGCGGAGGAGGCGTCTGCTGCTGAAACAGCTGCTGCAGCTGCCGCAGATGCTGATGAAACTGCTGCTGCTGCTGGTGAGGATTGAACATCCTGACGTCTGGCTGTCAATACCAGAGATTCACCGCTTCACTGCAGCCTGAGAGAAAACACACACACACACACACACACACACACACACACACACACACACACACACACACACACACACACACACACACAACACGTATTAACATTTAAAGAACTTCACACTTACGCATTTAATAGATGCTTTCATACAAGGCAACTCACAAAACAGGAGCATAAACGATGGATAAAACCATTTTATAAATTAAATGTATATATAAGAGGATTTAACATCATAAAAAACATGTAACAGGCTTTTGTTTGTATAAGCATTTGTAGTGAAGATTAGATAACATTTTGCACATCTCATATTCATGGAAGCCCATTTCTGAAACAGAATTTTTAATAATTACATAATGAACAAATAAATAAAAATAATGCACAAATAATTGCACATTTTTATTGCACAATTTTTTGTTTATCTCTCTCAATTTTGACTTTTCTTAAGAATTATTACTTTTTTCCCCCACAACTTTGTGTTTTTTGCAATTCTGTTTTGGCCACAAAGTAAAAAAATAGAAAATGCAAATATGACTTTATCTCACAATTCTGACATTTTTTCTTGCAGGTGTGAGTTTCAGTCAGTCTCTTATTTCTTGCAAGTTTCTGCCAGAATTGTGAGAAAGAATTCACAATTACCATCATTTCTATAAGCATTTGTAATGAAGATTATGTAAAAGATTGTATTAGTCATAATAATACTTCACCAGACATTTTTTTTTGTTTTAACAAATGTACTTACATTAAGAACTGCAATATGACATGATATGATGTGAACATGTAGTATGGAAGCCCAAACAGAATAAAATGATAATAATAAAAAAAAATGCACATTTGTTTTATTTTTTAAAAAAAACACACATTTTAATCTCATAACTTTGTTTGTCTCTGAGTTTTTTTTGTTTTTAGAATTGCAAGATATAAACACAGAATTGTGAGATTTAAACTCAGAATTATTTTTTCCCACAACTTTTGTGTTTTCTTCTTGCAATTCTGTTTTTGCCACAAAATAAAAAAAGTAACTGTGCCTTTTTACCTCAAAATTCTGATTTTCTTTTCAATTGTGAGTTTAAATCTCTTATTTCTTGCATTTTTTTGTCAGAATTGTAAGAAAGAATCCAAATTGTGAGATAAAAACTCACAAAATAAAAAATATAAGCATTTGTAATGAAGATTGCGTAAGATATTGCATTAGTAATAATAACACTTCACAAGACAATTTTTTTAACAAATGTACTTACAATTAGAAATGCCCAAACAGAATATAATAATAATAATAAAAAAAATTGCACATTTTAATCTCACAATTTTGTTTGTCTCTCAATTTTTCTTTCTTTTGCAGCATTGCAAGATATAAAACACAGAATTGTGAGATATAAGCTCAGAATTTTTTCCCGCCACAATTTTGTGTTTTCACCTTGCAATTCTGTTTTTGGCACAAAATAAAAAATTGTAATTGTGAGTTTTTCTCTCTTATATCTTGCAAGTTTCTGTCAGAAAAATCCAAATTGTAATATAAAGTAAAACTTTATATTACTACCAAATTGTAATACAAAAACTTTTTTTTCCGTGGCAGAAACAGGCTTCCATACAAATTGCATCTGCTTAGTGCTTACACATCAAAATAGTGTAAATTCTGTCTCCAGCTTCTATTAAAACAACCCGTTCTTTATTTAACATCCCTGGTTATTTGCTTATTTCTGATAAAAAGAGATTATCCAACCACAACAGAAGTCATTTACATTGAGATCTTTGTAGTAGCAAAAAACAGCCTGTTTAATTGAAACAGTCAGAAAGTGGGTGAAAATAGCAAACAAAAATAAAGACTAAGTGTTTTTACGCATAATACCTTGACTAACATTGAATACAAAACATAAAGACCATAAATGCACAATATATATATATATATATAAAAAACTAACAATCTTTTTTTGTTTTGTGCTGAATTTTACGATATAAAAACAGAATTGTAAGATAAACTCAGAATTATTACTTGCAATTCTGTTTTTGTCACAAAATAAAAGAGGTAATTTTGATTTTTTCCCCCTCACAATTCTGATCTTTTTCTTGCAGTTGAGAGTTTAAATCTCTTATATCTTGCAAGTTTTCATCAGAACTGCAAGAAAAAAAATGTTTGTATCATATTGTATCTGCTTACACATTAAAATAGCATAAATTCTGTCTTCAACTTTTATTAAAACAACCTGTTCATTACATAACAGCCCAGGTTGTTTGCTTATTTAAGATAAAAATAGAGATTATGCAACCATAACACAAGTAAAAACAAACAAAACAAAAATATTAAACTGAAACGGCCAGAAAGTGGGTGAAAACGGCAAACTAAACGTTTTTTATGCATAATACCTTGACTAACATTGCAAACAAAACATAAAGAGCATAAATGCACTCTCTCTCTCTCTCTCTCTCTCTCTCTCTCTATATATATATATATATGTATATAAAACTAACAAATTTGTTTATTTTTTTTATTTTATTTTGTGCTAAATTTTAAGATATAAACACAGAATTGTAAGATATAAACTCAGAATTATTACAGAATTATTACTCAGAAAGGTAATTCTGATCTTTTTCTTGCAGTTGTGAGTTTAAATAAATGCACTATATATATATATATATATATATATAAAAATCTAACAATCTAACAATTTTGTTTCTTTTTTTTTATTTTATTTTGTGCTGAATTTTAAGATATAAACTCAGAATTATTACAGAATTATTACTCAGAAAGGTAATTCTGATCTTTTTCTTGCAGTTGAGAGTTTAAATCTCTTATATCTTGCAAGTTTTCATCAGAACTGCAAGAAAAATGTTTGTATCATATTGTATCTGCTTACACATTAAAATAGCATAAAATCTGTCTTCAACTTTCATTACATAACAGCCCAGGTTGTTTGCTTATTTAAGATAAAAATAGAGATTATGCAACCATAACAGAAGTAAAAACAAACAAAACAAAAAAAATATTAAACTGAAACGGCCAGAAACTGGGCGAAAACAGCAAACTAAACGTTTTTATGCATAATACCTTGACTACTATTGCAAACAAAACAAAGAGCATCAATGCACAATATAAAACAATACAGTGTCATATAAAACAGCCCTTGCATTCAGTTCTAACAGCTGAAAATAATACAACACCAGCAGCACAATAAAAACCAGACGAATTCAATGCAGTGACTCATTCATCAGATAACATCTAGACTAGACTAACCAGATTTTGACCTTCAGTATTTCCAGTTAACTAAACGAATGAGAAACAATCAAGCCGAAATAAACAACAGCTCGAGTCTGCCGTGTCTCAAATCCTCGTTGCCTACACAGACAGCAGCATTTACAGCACCCTAAACGCCTGCACCTGCATTTTATGATCAAATGCGTTTGCTGCAGGCAATTATTACAAAAGGATGCTGTCTAGATAGGCGCCTCAGCAGGCTTTAGGACACAGCCGTAATCTTTATCTGTGTGCTAACGGCTAACCGCTAGCTGTAAATAAACACGACAAACAGCGAACCTCTCTCACAGTGATCATATTCTAAACCCTGGCGTCAATTTATCTGCAGAATATAAGATACTCACGAACTTTGCTGCGGGGATTATGAGTTTAATAGAGGAGAAACGAGCGACAGCCTGTTGAAACTTCCTCTGTCACATTAGCGGCGCGCTAACACACTCTCACCGGTATCAGCGCATCATAATGAGCGCCGCGGCGACGACAGCGACACACAGCGACCCCTGCAGGACTGGAGGACAGACTGTCTAATTTTATTTGTTTGTTTGTTGATTGCACACCCTCCATACTGTATGTTATATGTTTCTGTACATTCTGTATTATTAAAAATACTTACAGTTTTATTTATTTATTATTATTTTGTGTTCAGCAATTTTGTACTGGTGTATTAATATTTTAAGGTTTATTCATTTATGAATAAATATTAAATATATTTGTTTAGTAAACAAGCTAACAAATAAATAAGCTTTCATCCTACTACAGGAGTGAAACATGAAACTCACATGAAAGTGTTTTAAAAATACTTATCCTTTTCCTAAATTAATTATTTTATTCATCAATTTATTTTGTCTTCGCAATTTTGTACTAGGGTATTTATATTTAAGGTTGCTCCATGTGTGCCGTTTAGTTGTTTAGTAAACAATAAAAACAATTAAAATAAATATTCTTTTAAATAAAATTAAAAAACCACACAAAACAGTATAGATTAATTGAAATAATAATCAAATAAATATAAATAAAAAACAATTAAAAATTAATAAATAGATAAAAATCTATAGAATAATGAATCAATAAAAAATACATTTAATAATAAATAAATAAATAAATAAACAAATAAATACATAAATAAGGATTCATCCTACTGCAGGAGTGAAATGACATGAAAAGTGTTTTAAAAATACTTATTTTTAAAATGTATGTTATTCATTTATTTTTTGTTCTGTGACTTTTGTACTGGGGTATTAATATTTATTAATTGCATTGTGTGTGCCTTTTAATTGTTTAGTAAATTAAATAAATAAATAAATAAATAATAATAAAAATTAATAAATACTATTTTAAATAAAAATAAATAAAAACAATTAAAATAATATAAATTATTTAAAATAATAAATGAATAAATATTAAAAACTATTAAAATCAGTGAACAAATAAAATAATTTTAAATAAACAATAAATATGCAAACAAATAAATAAATACTTAAATAAGCTTTAATCCTACTACAGGAGTGAAAGGACATGATACTTAAGTGTTTTTATTTAGGATTTATTTAGTGTTCTGTAATTTTTGTACTGGGGCATTAATATTTATGGTTGCATCATGTTTAGTAAATTTAATAAATAAAAACAATTAAAAAATATATAAATATTATTTTAAATAAAAATCAGTTAAAACAATTTAAAATAATATAAATTAAATAAAATAATAAATTAAATAAATAAATACAACTATTACAAATGGATATATAGATAAAATTAATTAAAAATAATCAATATATAATAATAATAATAACAAATTTAAATAAATAATAAATGAACACATAAATAAATAGATAAATAAATAAATAATGGTTAATCCTAGGAGTGAAATTACATGATACTCAAATGAAAGTGTTTTAAAATATATATATATATATATATATATATATATATATATTTTTTTTTTTTTTTTTTTTTTTAATTTATGTCACTCATTTATTTTGTGTTCTGTAATTTTTGTACTGGGGTATTAATATTTATGGTTGCACCATGTGTGCCTTTTAACTGTTTAGAAAATTAAATAAATAAAAACAATTAAGCATAATAAATATAAACAATAAACGTAAATAAATTCTACTTCAAATAATATAAACTGATTAAAATAATACATATATATATATATATATATATCAATAAATAAAACTAGGAAATATGAATATATAGATAAAATTAATTAAAACATAATTACGAAATAATAATAATAATGATACATGTAAATAAATAATAAATTGACAATAAATACATAAGCATTCAACCTACACAGGAGTGAAATGCTGTGAAACTGCTTTAACTTTAAAAGTGCGCCGACACGCGACAGAGCGCGGAGCTGCAGTGTGTGCCCTCGTGTGAGAAAAGCGGCTCATCATCTCAGAGGAACCGCAGAGACACACAGACGCGCAAAGAGAGAGAGAGACACACACACACAGGCAGAGCTCCAGAATAATCAATGCCGAAATAAAGCAGCCGACGCTCGCTGAAATCGCTGTTTCTCCGGTGAAGCTCGAGCAGGTGCCGGTCAGTCGCGATGGGGAACCGGGGGATGGAGGACCTGATTCCGCTGGTCAACCGAATGCAGGATGCGTTCGCCGCCATCGGACAGAACGCGAACCTGGACCTGCCGCAGATCGCGGTGGTGGGCGGACAGAGCGCCGGGAAAAGCTCCGTGCTCGAGAACTTCGTCGGGAAGTGAGTCATTCATTTATTAAAACACATACAACCATCATCAATACACAATAATAATAACGCACAGCGCAAATGCGCGCAGCATTAATCTTGTATTCCGGCTCAATCACAGCCCCCATCATGCCTCAATGATATGTAAAGGTCATCGTGAGGATCCTGAGCATAACCTTTAAATGTTATTGAGACACGATGGAGGATCATTTGCTGCAATGGTGAAAATCACCAGCCGTGTTCACTAAATCTTCTTACATAATCCTCCTCATTTATAGTGTATTCTTCATTATGCATTAGAGCATCATCATCATCATTAGTGTGTTCCTGTGTAATCCGTGTCCTTTAATAATAATAATGATAATAATAATAATGCACAAGGTCATTAGGGTGATATTAAAATACTGTAAGCTTTGTTGAAGATGGAGCGTGAAACATGGATGCTGCAGGATTGTTTACTAGAGCTGTAGGTTCAACCTGAGCTGAGCGTCTGATAAAACCACACAGATCTGCCTTAAACAACCATCCTGCTGTTTCACTATCAATACAAAGCAAATGATTTCATGCACAGGACCACTGCAAATACATAAATACAAGCTATATGCTTTTTAGTGTTGTAAGTCAGTCATCAACATTGCATTTGATCAAATGTTTGAGTGTGTAAGTGTAGCATTTGGTGCTCAAGACAGGAAGAATTCCTTAAAGTGTGTGATTTTCTGTTAATAAGCGAACAGATGCACCATTTTCACCTGCTGCATTATGAAACTGATCCTCTTAGAAAACATCCAGCAACACCCTAGCAACAATAACATCTTAGCAGCAATATAACAACACCCTAGCAACCATCTAGCAACACCGTAGCAACTGCAGCATCTTAGCAACAATCTAACAACATCCTAGGAACCATCCAGCAACACCCTAGCAACCCACAACATCTTAGCAACAATATAACAACATCCTAGCAACTATCCAACAACACCCTAGCAACCATCCAGCAACACCCTCGCAACAATAACATCTTAGCAGCAATCTAACAACACCCTAGCAACCATCTAGCAACACCGTAGCAACTGCAGCATCTTAGCAACAATCTAACAACATCCTAGGAACCATCCAGCAACACCCTAGCAACCCACAACATCTTAGCAACAATATAACAACATCCTAGCAACTATCCAACAACACCCTAGCAACCACAACATATTAGCAACAATCCAACAACACCCTAGCAACCATCCAGCAACACCCTCGCAACAATAACATCTTAGCAGCAATCTAACAACACCCTAGCAACCATCTAGCAACACCGTAGCAACTGCAGCATCTTAGCAACAATCTAACAACATCCTAGGAACCATCCAGCAACACCCTAGCAACCCACAACATCTTAGCAACAATATAACAACATCCTAGCAACTATCCAACAACACCCTAGCAACCACAACATATTAGCAACAATCCAACAACACCCTAGCAACCATCCAGCAACACCCTCGCAACAATAACATCTTAGCAGCAATCTAACAACACCCTAGCAACCATCTAGCAACACTGTAGCAACTGCAGCATCTTAGCAACAATCTAACAACATCCTAGGAACCATCCAGCAACACCCTAGCAACCCACAACATCTTAGCAACAATATAACAACATCCTAGCAACTATCCAACAACACCCTAGCAACCACAACATATTAGCAACAATCCAACAACACCCTAGCAACCATCCAGCAACACCCTCGCAACAATAACATCTTAGCAGCAATCTAACAACACCCTAGCAACCATCTAGCAACACTGTAGCAACTGCAGCATCTTAGCAACAATCTAACAACATCCTAGGAACCATCCAGCAACACCCTAGCAACCCACAACATCTTAGCAACAATATAACAACATCCTAGCAACCATCCAGCAACACCCTAGCAACCACAACATCTTAGCAACAATCTAACAATATCCTAGAAACCATCCAGCAACACCCTAGCAACCACAACATCTTAGCAGCAATCTAACAACACCCGAGCAACCATCTAGCAACACCGTAGCAACTACAACATCTTAGCAACAATCTAACAACATCCTAGGAACCATCCAGCAACACCCTAGCAACAGCAACATCTTATGAACAATTTAACAACACCCTAGTATCCCACAACATCTTAGCAACAATCTAACAACATCCTAGCAACCATCCAGCAACACCCTAGCAACCACAACATATTAGCAACAATCCAACAACATCTTAGCAACCATCTAGCAACACCCTAGAAACCGACAACATCTTAGCAACAATATAACAACATCTTAGCAACCATCCAGCAACACCCTAGCAACCACAACAAATTAGCAACAATCCAACAACACCCTAGCAACAACAACATCTTAGCAGCAATTTAACAACACCCTAGCAACCCACAACATCTTAGCAACACTATAACAACATCCTAGCAACCATCCAGCAGCAGCCTAGCAACCACAACATATTAGCAACAATCCAACAACACCCTAGCAACCATCTAGCAACACCCTAGCAACCACATCATCTTAGCAACAATTTAACAACACTGTAGCAACCCACAACATATTAAAAGCAATATAACAACATTCTAGCAAGCATCTAGCAACACCCTAGCAACAACAACACCTTAGCAACCCACAACATCTTAGCAGCAATATAACAACATCCTAGCAACCATCCAACAACACCCTAGCAACCACAACATATTAGCAACAACTCAACAACACCCTAGCAAACATCTAGCAACACCCTAGCAGCCACAACATCTTAGCAACAATCTAACAACACCCTAGCAGCCCAGGACATCTTAGCTACCATTCAGCAGCACCGTAGCAACTCAGAACATCCTAGCAACAGAATACATCTTAGCAACCAGCTAGCAACACCCCAGCAACCCAGAACATCTTAGCAACACACTAGCAACCACCCACAGCTCTTCTGCATCATGTTGTTCATGTTTTATCATGGAGCACAAATTGAGGAAAAGAGCAAAATGATAAAACACCTGTGAAAAATCAATCCTTCATATTTACACAGTATGTGGCATCTTATCTCTACACTGTTCTTACAGAGAAGGCTTATTTTTTCCATTTCAAACAGCCTCATTTTACACAGACTAGGTTACAGCACTGCTCATCGTGTCGGTCATCAGACATAAACAGTCATCTAGAGTTGGTGTGTGTTGGAGCATCTGAAGAGGAAGATGGTGGAGTGCGTTGAGCCTCTTGAGGGGGGATATTTGCTTGTTCTTTCAGCAGTGTGTGTGAATAAGTCTGTCTTACGCTGCATGATTCAGCAACTACTGCTGCTGAGGGAGCTTGTGTGTGCGGCGCTGATGCTCTCAACTAAATCAACTATTTTCATATAATAGAATACAGTGGCGATTTCTTTAAGACTGCAAGGGAAGCTCAGCTTCCCCTATAATGTCACAAAATTAATGGTCAAATTATGTACTATTGTATTAACATTTTATTGACTAAAAATGCGTTAGAAAACGTTCATCTCAAAGACGAGTTCGTTCAGAATCAGTTAGATATAGCAGGTCGGCTGACTTGATTTTCTTCTCATACATTCCCGTAGCGTCACAGTGCATTTCCCCGTTGAAGCCCAGCGTCCATTGACTTCAATGCGGCTGCTTTGAACGTTTTTTTTCAGTGCTTTGAAACTAGACGGTCATTGGATAAACGCTGCGATTATGTCCCGCCCACGGACGCTCAGCGTCTCTGGGGGTGAATGAGGAGCAAATGAGGAGTGGGCTGGCCTGGACTCCGAGCTTCTGCGTGATGATTGGAGGGTCTGTCGAAAGATTGCATCTCCTTTTGACTGACAGCGATTTTGTACTATAAGGAATCGCTGAAGCTATTCGCGCTCAGTCCCATCGCGGATTTCTCAAGTTCAGTCGAAATAAAAACTGCTGCAACCTATTTCTTTATATTTGCTTGGCGAAATTGCTTGATTTTAATCATACATTTCACACAATTATACACCACATTCCTTGTTTCACTTTTACAGAGTTTAATATTTTTTTTTTAGATCGTTCATTCATTCATTGATTACTTGGTGTTCCTTAAAGACATGGAGTTGGACAGTGCAATGCCTCAGCTTTACAAACTGTTCTCATTAGTGGCAACAATTGGAGCTACATCTGCAGGTGTAGAAAGGAGCTTCTCCTGTTTAAAGCGGCTCAAGTCCTACACCCGAAACACAATGGGCCAAGGCCGTTTAAGCAGCCTAGCTCTGCTGGCCATTGAGAGGACACTGGTCAAGTCACTGGAAAAGACGCCTAGTTGGTACGACAGGGTCACAGACTGTTTTCTTGAAAAGGAATGTAGGGCAGAATTTACTTTTAAATAAATAGACAATTTTATGATGTAGGCCAAAAATGAGCTTCCCCTATTTGACAGACCAGTAGCCGCCACTGATAGAATATGATTCCCTTTGGTTGTTTTAGTGATTTTAGTGATCTCTGAGCTGTGATCAACTTTCATTGGCAACTTCATCATGTCTACTACTGTAAACATTACATAGATAACCAAACACACAACGTGTCAAGATATTACTTCTGTGAGACGAGCGTTTGAGGAAGTATCAGTTCCATTCTCTAAACAGAAAAACACAAAAAGCTTGATAGAACAACAACTGCATTGTGTCAGGGCAATAACAGGAGGTCCTATATATTACATTTTGTGCATCTTCTGAAGGTCCAGGACTGGATATGGAGGTCTTGCAGATGGTTAGAGGAAGCACAATCTGTACTCACTATCATTGTCTGCTATTTAAATCTGCCCAAATTAACCTTGTACACTATTATGACAAAAGCCTCGTCCTATATTTAGACTTCGAGTCAAACAGACTGTAATTATCCCAAACACTCAGTTTGTCCAAAATCTGGAATGTCCTGCAAATCCTGGAAAACAACTAATTACATCTAAATAAAGACCATGTGCGCTTTTCACCGCAGGAACAATCTGTGACGCGACCTCTAAATAAAGCAGCTCATTTCACCTGCTAAAAGAACTAGTTATAAAAAGAAGTTATTACAGTTTATAAAAAACTAAAATCTTTTTTTTTTTAATTTGAAATAAAATAAATATGAACTAAAATCTATTTTAGCTAGTTGGACAGTTCGTATTTTCTGTTTTCAATTGATCTTAGTGACTTTTCAGGATATACTGGCCAAGAAATGTGTGTTTGCACGTGAATCGCACACAATCACTCGATCTCTTCAGGGTTTGTAATCTGTTAGCCTCGATTAAGCTGCTTGCTGTTGATCCTTTTTACTTTTAATAGAAACTGTTGGTCTATAGTCACATACTGCCACCACCATCATCATCATAAAGTATATGAAGAGTTTATTTGCAAAAACAGCTCTGTTTTTTTTTTCATTTTTAAAAATCATGTTTTTATTATGTTATCATGTCTTTATTTTTTTATTGTTTCAGTTACCTGTATTTTTTTAGGTATTTTTACTTTATATCAAAATAACCCAACTGCAGTTTGATTGAGATTAATCAGAATGCACAATAAAAAAACATGATTTTTTAAATTTGTTAAAAATCTGTGTACTCTACGTATATATGTGGACATTTTGGGCATACACTCTTAAAAATAAAGGTGCTTCACGATGCTATAGAAGAATCTTTTTTTGTCTAAATGGTTTCATAAAGAACCTTTAACATCTGAAGAACCTTTCTGTTTCACAGAACGTTCTTTGTGGTGAACGAAGGTTCTTCAGATTATAAAAAGGTAAGAAAGAGATGGTTCTTTAAAGAACCTTTGACTGAATGGTTCTGTATAGAACCAAAAATGGTTCTACCATGGCATTGCTGTGAAGAACCTTCTAATGCACCTTTATTTTTAAGAGCGTATATGTATATAGTCAATTGTTTAACTATTATGACGTCATCTATCATCTTCAATGCAATTGATTTGCATACAAATGGTTATGCAAATGATTGCACAATCTGGTCATGGTTCATGAATAATCTATAAATTCTCTTTTTTGTAAGAGTAAACAGGATTTGAAACATTTCTATAGTTGCACAAACATGTACACTGATATTGTAGAGATCTCTGTCTATCCAAATATTCAAACTGTTCATACTAATCATGTGGGAAAGATCAAAACAACTACCAAATGCATCCAAAACAAGTCAGATGTTAAATTCTAAAATGTTAATGCAGTCCTGTAGTTAAAAACAGTAGCATGTGGCGCCTGCAACACAAGGTCATGGGTTCGATTCCCAGTAAATGCATAAACGAATAAATTGTGTGCAATGATAAAAGCATCTTTCAAATGCATACATGCAAATCACATTTAACAAATACACTGGCACTGGTTATCATCTTCCAGATGAACATTTTCTCATATACTAAGCATGTCATATTTCATAGTAGCAGTCTTGTATGATTCTTTGAAAATGAAATGGCAACTTGATTTTTACATTTTTACAGGAAATCTAAATGTCTGTGTGGTTTGTAGGCGGCTGTGATTTGATTATGACGTGACGAGTGCTGTGTTAAAGCATTACGAGTGCCAGTGATATGAAAACATAAACTCTGTGGCTGCTGAAGGGACGCGGCGTTCTTCATCTTAATCTGCGAGCAGCAGCGTGAAATGAGCTTCAGCCGTCCATTTATTTGGCCATTGAATCTGCTGAGGTTTAATGAAGTCTTATGAAAGCTGACAGACGACTGGAGATGATTTACACGCTCCTCGGACAATCGATGGGGCTGTGAATGTCTCTCGGATTGCAGGCTTTACCTGCGACGGCTCATTTAGTAGTGTCAGATTCACACTAAATGACAGAATCATTCTCTTGCTGTACAAGAGAATGACTGGAAAAGCTCCATAGATTATGGGCACTTGATCTAAATATTATCATGATTATTTTGGTCAGTCATGTGATCACAATTATTTAACACAAACATGTATTCAGTGAACATGGAAAAAAAGTCTTTTTAACAGTGGATTTACTTGAGCTGTAATTATAATTCAACTGAAAAACAAATGTAGAAATGAGCTTAAATCAATCAATAATATATGTGACCCTGGACCACAAAACCAGTCGTAAGGGTCAATTAAAAAAAAAAATGGAGACGTATACATTATCCAAAACCTAAATAAATAAGCTTTCCATTGATGTATGGTTTGTAAGGACAGGACAATATTTGGAGATAAAACTATTTGAAAATCTGGAATGTGAGGGTGCAAAAAATCTAAATATTGAGAAAATTACTTGTCCAAGTGAAACAGAAATGCATATTTTTAATCCAAAATTAAGTTCTGATATATTTATGGTAGGAAATTTACAAAATATCTTAATGGAACATGATCTTTTCTTAATATCCTAATGATTAATGATCGATAATTTTGACCCACACAATGTATTGTTGGCTATTGCTAAAAATATACCTATAAATATAAAATATACATACAATATCTATACAATTTTGGATCAATACTGAACTGAATTGATCTGGATAATGACACTGTTATCTTCTGTAGTAGCTGAAATTGTTGTTTTTTTTTCCAAACATGAATTTTACAACATTAACACTATTATTTTCCAGTTTATTACTGTGAAGATGCTTTAAAAATGATCTATATTGTATAAAGCACTATGGAAATAAATGCAACTTGACAATTAAATTATATATATATATATATATATATATATATAATATAAAAATATAACAAAATACATAATATCAAAATAATACATAAAATTAAACAATCAACTAAAAGATCATCACTGTGAAATGGAATGCAGTACAATATTTGCTTTTTGATGATCTTGTTTTCATAATAGTTGCACACTATTATGCAGCTGAACTGAACTGAGCTGAGTTAGACTAATTGCTCAGTTGTAGTAAGGATGATTATCTACAAACAGGAATGTCCAGAACCGCAAATCTGTGTTTGTAGAACATTTGGAATGGGATTCACAAAGCAGATTGGGTGTGGACATCAGACACATTTCAGCACCACGGACAGCTCCAGAAGAACTGCCAGCATTCCCACAATTCCCTGCCTGAGCAGCTGATGAGAGCATCAGATTCAGCACCCTTCAAACACCCAAATACACCAGAGGCTGGACTTTATTGTGATTAATAGTGATTAACTAGTAGTTTTTAAATTCTGAAGGAAATGTAAGCAGAGTTTGCATGTGCAAAAGCCACCACTGTAATGCTAGCGTGTAGAAAATGCGATTAAATTTTTTCCTTTAATCATGCAGCCCTATTATGGTGTTATGTAAGGATGCCAGGGCATTGCTAACTGGTTGCTAGGGTGTTGTGTTTGGTTGCTAGGTTGTTAATTGCAGTCTCATGTGAAAAGAGTCCTGAAAAGAGTCTTCTGAACTGGAGATGCGGCTCGGGTTTCCTCATTCAGTGTGCATCTGTGAGGTTTGTTCACGTGTTTATCTTTGGGAAAGCACAAACACTGCATGTGATGATGCTTTCACTCAGGTCAGCTCTGAACAAACCTCCTCAGGCTCGTCAACAAAAACCAAAAATAGATGAGAAGAAAAATGTGAAAAAGATCTCAGCATTCAGACACATGCATTTCACTGTGAACCAGATAAGAGTAAACTGATTGACTGGATTCACTCTGAGATCACAGATGAGGGTTTTTATAGTTTACTAAAACCATCTTTTAATAAAATAAATGTCTAAAACTAATTTCAGATAGTTGCAAAAGCAATAAATCAAATTTTTAGTAAGTTATAAAAATAAATAAAATGTAAATAAAAATGAGAAAATATTTAAATAAAAAGTAAAAAAAAAATTTTTTTTTATAATTTCTATTTTCTATATAGGCATTTAAAAAAATGCTAAAAATACAAATCCAGATCACAGATGAGGATTTTTATAGTTAACTAAAACTATAAAGTTTAAAGTTAACTATAAAAAAATAATTAAATACAATAAATGTCTAAAACTCATTTTGGATAAAAATTAATTAATTATTAATTAGTTAATTAAATAAAAAGTAAAAAATATTTAATAATTAAAAAATACTCATTTTTTATTTTTAAAATAATTTCTATATAGACATTTTAAAAAATGGTTTTAACAATTTAAACACTTTCACATTAGAATGAAAAAGGCAAAATATAAAAATAAAAAAGAATTTGTGATACAATTCATATTTCATAATAATTCACAAAATATTAATAAAAACTCTCAGTGACACTGAAATAACACTGGTCCTGACTTACATAATAAGAAGCTGGAGTGAGTGGAATGAAGGATTATGTTTTTCATTTATTATATGACTCAGCTCATGTTCTCAGGCGGTTTAATCGCCGTATGAGAGCAGGAAACGGCCCATTACTGTCACTCTCTCCATTAAACATCATGTAATGTTCTGTTCAAAGCCGCACCGTTAGATTGTCGTCACGAGCTCTTTCGGCTGTTTGTATTGCTCATATATGCGCAGTGTGTCATATTCTCTCTCTAGCTAACAACAGGAAGCCAGTTAAGTTTCCTGTATTGCTGGTGAATGCATTGATAAATGATGGTGCTCTGGTGCTGCTGGTGTTGTGGTTGTGAATCTGAGCCGGCCTCAGCAGGATTACCTCTAATCTGATGGTCCTGCGTTCATCGCTGCTTTAATCTGACGCTCCACAACAACAGTCCGCTTCATTCGTCTGACACTGTAACCTGTACACAAACCAGCCGTCTGTAATCACACACCATCACGCTTCAACACTCGCAAACACAACAGACATTACAGAAGCTTATATGTAATAAGGCTATTAAACACACTTAATACATAATCACTACTTTATTTCATTTATTAATGTCCAAGAGTGAACATCTTAATTCTGTCATCTTAATGAGATATATACTGATATGCAACATTCTGTGGATATATATGATGTATATACAATATACAATGATGTTGTGATGTCATTACACAATGACGTCATATATAATCATATATAATCACGACGATATTGTGACTACATCAAATCTCAGCAAAAAAATGATTTATATATGTTCATTTAGATTTGTTCCTAAAATAAATGCATAATATTATATTAAAATATAAATAACTGTATTTTTAAATATAACACTGAATAATTGAACACTCGGGCATTTTTGAACGATTACGATAAGTTTTATTTTTTTAGTAAACTAGTAAAATTTTTCATATTGTTTTTTTTCACCGTTTTTTTTATGCAATACAATACAATACAATACAATATGCATTGTATTTTGTATTTTCAGGTCATGGGGTTACAACAGATAATAATGAATAATGGATAATGTCCTAGAAAATTGCTAGTATCTTTTTTTTTGGATATTTTTCTTACAGTGTACTAACCATAGGTACCAACTGATAATCGCAGGTAAGCTACTACAAGGTGTGTCATTAATGAAATTATTATTATTGTTATTGTTATTATTATTATTATTATTAAATTGAACAATTTCAAATAGCTAACTTTAAAATATGTGCCTTCGAGTCACTTATCAAAACTTGAAATAAATTTTAAAAATAGCTGAATTTGTTGCTAGGTGCTTTTGGGGGAAAAAATAGCAAAAGTTGCTAAATTTAGCAACAAAATTGCCAGGTTGGCAGCACTGGTTACACCCAAATAATATTTAACTTTTTGCAAATAAATCCTTTTTGCATACAAAATTAGAGTTTGATTAGAAATAAAATGCAACAAAAATATTCCATTGACAGGCGATATTTACCTTGATTTTTCTTTGTTTTCAAGCTCTTCACTTCACAGTTGTCTCACAGCATAATAAATAATCAAAAACGCATTTGAAAGGGTGCACAAATAAATGACTGAAGCATGCAGGTGAAATATTTTACACTGTCATTCAACAGATGAAGTCAGAAATCTGTTATTTTTAATGCAAACCTACCCTTGGGGTAATGGGAAGTGAGAGTAATTGAAAAAACACATAATAATGGTATAAATGTTGAAATGTTGTCCATTTCCTACTGTAAATATATCAAAACTTAATTTTTGATTAGTAATATGCATTGCTAAGAACTTCATTTGGACAACTTTAAAGGTGATTTTCTCAATATTTAGATTTTTTTTTTTTTGCACCCTCAGATTGCAGATTTTCAAATAGTTGTATCTCGGCCAAATATTGTCCAATCCTAACAAACCATACATTAGTGGAAAGCTTATTTATTCAACTTTCAGAGTTTTTTCTTCTACACTGAGCCATGAATCTCCACTTCAGTAGCACTTCCACACACCAAACTTTACATTTTTATTCCTGTGTATATCTTGTTGAAGATGAATAATATTTTGATGCCAGTCTTACGATTATAGATGCACATGTGCGTTCAGAAGAGTGTGTGTGCATGGAAATGTAGACCATCTAGAAGTCTCTGCGTGTGTCTGTGTGTGTTTTTGACCTTGCGGTGGGGAGGTGTGTCGACCACAACTGACATTGAGAGGACGGGGATGTCTTGGCATGGCACAGATCTAGCTGTGTTATTCAAACACACACACAGAGAATGGAGCAGGTGGTGTTGTGTAGGTGTAAGTGAGTTAACCAGTTAGAGCTACAGATTTAACAAGCAGTAGGACGTTTACTAAGGTCACCTGAATGACAAACACTCAACCATAAGATATCTATCTTTCTGTCTATCTATCTATCTATCTATCTATCTTAGTCCGTTTCTCTTGCTCTCCCTCAGTTTAAAGGCATAGCTCACCCAAAAATCAATTTGTTGTTAATTTACTGTAAATTACTTTTTCAAAATCAGCCCTAAGTATCATAGGTATATTTGTAGTAACAGACAACAATACATTGTATGGGTCAAAATGATCAATTTTTCTTTTATGCCAAAAATTATTAGGACATTAAGATCATGTTCCATGAAGATATTTAGTAAATTTCCTACTGTAAATATATCAAAACTTAATTTTTGATTAGTAATATGCATTGCTAAAAATGTAATTTGGACAACTTTAAAGGCGATTTTCTCAATAATTTTCTTAATTTTTTTTTTTTTGCACCCTCAGATTCCAGATTTTCAAATAGTTGTACCAATATCCAAATATTGTCCTATTCTAACAAACCATACAACAATAATAATAAAAAAAAAAAGTTTATTTATTCAGCTTTCAGATTTTTCTTCTACACTGAGCCATAAATCTCCACTTCAGTAGCACTTACATAAACCAAACTTTACATTTTTATTCCTGTCTATATCCTGAAGTTTTTTTTACAGAAGAATTTGTCCATATATGATTTGCTTGATTATATACAACATTTTATTCCTCAAAACAATTGTGAAAATATATTGTTTTCTGTCTGTTCTAAGGATTTTCTGATTTATGAAGTGACAAAAATGACATCCAAAATTCCCTCTAATATGTCAAAAAAAAAATTAAGAAGAACTTTAAAACTGACTCAGTGTTTAGATTTTTGTACTATAAATTTAAGCAAATTAGCACATATTTCATTAAATGATTCCTTATTTGCATATCTAAACCTAACATTTGTCGGCGCCAATAGCCTCGCGGTTAGTGCGCCGACATGTGGTACAATTGCGCTCACGGTGACCTGAGGTCGAATCCCGGCTTGTGGTCCTTTGCCAATCCCACTCCCCTTTCTCTTCACCCAATGCTTTCCTGTCTAATCTACACCGTCCTGTCCAAATAAAGACATAAAAACGCCCATAAATAAATCTTCAAACAACTAACATTTTAGAAGCAGTTATCAATGTAAATAGTAAGGTAATAACTATTAGTTAATTTTTTTTGCCCTATTCACCTGCAGTGTCTTGCCTTAAGATGCAAAACATTTACGTTTCACATCATTATTGGTTGCTTTAATAATATAATTGCATATATGTGACATTGTGTGATTACATAAACAAACTAGTAAATTTAATCAGTTCGTTGAAATCTATTGTTTGAAAGAATCAATTAATTTCCCTGTTTGTCTGAGGCTCTGGAATTCAGGTCATTATTTTGTAAACAATGTTCATTTTCTTGCACAAATAGAACATTTTTCTTCGTAAGACCTCAATATATCATCAGGAGCCACAGGTATTTTGTGTTGCCTGATATGCTATTTTGGCTCTCGAAGTGCCGGTAGCCATTGGCTCGCATTACATGAATCAACAAGGAGCATGGTTTCGACTAAAAATCTTCTTTAATGTTCTATGGAAGAAAAAAGTCACCTTCATCTTGGATAGCCGGAGGGTGAGCGAATTAATAGCAATTTTTCAATTTCAGGTGAACTGAACCCTTAATGCACATTAGCATGTAATATTGCAGCATAATGCTCTCTCTCTCTCTCTCTCTCTCTCTCTCTCTCTCTCTCTGTTGGTTGTGTTGTCTCTGTGCTGTAATCATGCGCGTGTGTGATGCTGACGCTGCATGCGGTGGGGGAGGAGGCGGCGCTCTGGGATTAGATGGGGGGGGGGGAAGCATCCAACCGGCCTGTCCATCATCACAGCTGCCTGCAGACACTGGGGGATGGGACGAGAGACACACACACACACATAGAGAGAGAGAGAGAGAGAGAGAGTCACATCTCTTTTTGTCCTCCTCCGCGTCTCCTCCACAGGGGAAAACACACACTGCTGCTGCTGATTTTTAGCTGTTATTATGGGATGTTTCTGAGTAGCACAGCTGCAGGGATGTGAGTGTTTTGGTGAATCTCACCATTAAATAGTCCAGGTCAAATTTCACCCTAAAATCTTTCTCTTTTTTTATTTTTTATTTTAGGCTGTAATATGACCTGTTTTATAAAATCAGATCTCAGGGTTGACTGATGCTCTTTTAACTTACATAAAGGGAGATCATTGAGATACTATAAAACTGTAGTTTTTAAATTAATAATTAGATTTTTATTTTTACAATTTCCAATTTATTTATTTATTTTTTTCATTTTATTTTATTTATATTTATTTAATTTATTTTAGTAATTTGAGTGTTTTTGTCATTTTTATTTCAGTTTTAATTTGGGTTAATAATACATCAGGTATTTAATACAAGTTAAACTAAATGAAAATGTTTCCTTGGCAAAAAAAACAAACAAACAAACAAAAAAAAATAAATATATATATATATACTATATATATATATATATATATAGTATATTTTCCAATTTATTTTAATTTTAGTTTTAGTAATTTGAGTCTTTTTGTCATTTTTCATCTTTATTTCAGTTTTAATTTGGGTTATTTTAATACATCAAGTTAAACTAAATGAAAATGTTTCCTTGGAAAACAAAACAAAACAAAACAAAGCAAAAAAAAAAACTCATAGTATTTAGTATTTTTGTTAGCATTTAGTTTTTTTAGTTTTTAGTTTTTTAATATTTTATTTTATTTTAGTTAGCATTTATTTTTAAAGTAACCTTTTTTTGTTAATGGTTTTTGTTTTAGTTTCTTGGGACAGAAAGTGAGATCACTAAGATACTATTATAGTTTTTTTTAAACAATTTGAATTAGCTTTTATTTTTACAATTTAATTTTTAATTTTTAATATTTTCTTTATGCATTTTTTAGTAATTTTGGTCTTTTTTTTTTTTTTTTTTTTATTTTTTTGTTGTTTTTTATATTTCAATTCATTAAACTAAAGGAAAATAAGATGTTTGTTTGGCACCTCAAATATTTTATTTTATTTGTTTTTTAGATTTTAGATGAACTATATTAAACCTTCCCAGAAAACACTAGCACCTGCATATCAGTTCTAGCTATAGCATCCTGCTGGTGAGTTTTTCACAGGCAAACATCACTCACATTTCTTTGAGACGCTGACGTGAGCTGAGTCAGATACGAAGTGTGTGTTTACTGTGTTTATCAATATTCTGTGGTTCTCATCTGTCCAGCTCCAGATCAATAGTGATTGGATCAATGTGAGGGTGGCACCCGTCCATATGGCCGCTCCATATGGCTTGTGTTTATGGCTGTCAGGAGAACCTGCAGCTAATGCCATCTGGACAGATCAGCACGTCACAGAGACAGTGAAGGTGCAGCGGGATGCCAGGCTTTCTGCAGTCCTGTTTACTCTTTTGATTGATTACAGAACGCTTCCCTTTTCAACAGCATTACTGCTCGAGTGTTTGCTCGTGCAAAACTCCTGTTTCATGTGAAAAATCCTTCCTCAGGTCAAGTTCCATTTATTTATATTATACTTTATAAAACACAGATTGATTATGAAACAAATTCAATCCCAGCTGTAAAGCAGCTCTACAGAAAACAATAGAGTCGTTATTCAGATCAATTCAGTTGAGTAAGAGTGTCAGCGTTGCATCTGTTTTGAAATACTCAATGTTTACTGCTGAGCCTTCAACAAATCCTGTTTTTTTTTCAACCTCAGGCCCAAAGCACATCACATTATTGACTTTGTGTCCGTAACAATATTGGTTGTGCAAATCCTGCGTATTCTCAGACCAAAAGATTAAAAAATGCATCAAAGTTAATCTAATTCAGATTTTATTATTTAGAATTTATTATATTTAGCAACTTACTGTAGTCAAATGTTTCCTAATCAATTAAAAATCATCTTAGCACTGTTACTTCTGCATCTCTTAATCTCTTTACAATAGTTGGTAATTGATGAGCAGCTGGTCTTTCACTTATTGATTTATTTATTGTATATTAAGTATGTTCGTATATGCCAATTGTGATTTCTGATGGCTTTGAATATGCTGCAGTCTCACTTTTTCTACTGGTATAAATACATTTTTACAAATTTTCATTGATATGCTGTTATAGTTTGTTAATATTTTGAATTAAATGTTGTTTAAATTTATTTACTTTCACTTTAATTTTAAAGGTTTAGTAATTTTTTTTGTGTTTTTGTCATTTTTATATTAGCTTTTGGGTTTACAAACATCTATATAGTATTTATTCATTTTTATTTATTAGTCATTTTAGTTCTTCAACTTAAACTAAACACAAATGAGAAATGTTGCCTTAGCAGCTAGCGAAAATAAAAAAATGCATCAAATTAATTAAACCTAATTCAAGGAGAATTTATTATATTTAGGATATTTCGATTTTTACGGTGACGCATTGCTGCCACACGCATATTATTTTTTCCACTCAATTATGTTTTCACGTTAAAACAACATATTTTTTCTCATAACAACGACACATTATGTCATAAAAATGATATGTTTTTCTTGTTAATACGATATAATTGAGTGGAAAAAAATTATATGTGGTAATAATAAGATGTTATGTTGTTTTAACAACATTTTCTCTTAATAATGTCTTTTCTTGTAATGAGGAGATGGTTTCTCGTTAAAATGACTTCCTTTTTCAAAAAAAAAAAAGAGATGTTATGTCGTTAAAACTACATAATTATCTTGTTAAAACAACATCTTTTCTCGTAAAAATGAGATGTTATGACATTAAAATTATATCTTTTCTCATAAAAATTAAATGTTATGTTGTTAAAAAGACAATTATTTCATTAAAACTACATATCTGTTATTGTACTGACATATTATTTCATAAAAACTATGTTTTTGTTATTACGCCATGATTGAGTGAAAAATTATATATTGTAATGAGATGTTATGTTATTTTAACAACATCTTTTCTCGTAACGTTAAACGACATAATTATCCCATTAAAACATCTTTTTTTCTTGTAATAATGACATATTATGTCATAAAAACAATGTTTTTCCTGTTATAGAAGGTATGCTAGCTTTGAATGACTTAAGTTTGATTTAACAACACATTGAAATACAAATAATAAATAAAGAGAGGTATTATTATTTTGTTTTGTTTGAAATTTTGTATTTTTTGTTTGTGGGTAAAACAAATGAGCTTATGCTTTAATGTTTGGTTCACATGCGTGGGCAGCCTTGATACTTTAGTCTGATTATATATTAATTATATATTATTGATTATATATTATTAAATTATATCTTTAGCTGAATCAAGCCACGAGTCGAATCGCGTCCTTCTTCTGCAGTAAATTCTAGAATTCTAGAATATTTCCATAATCGCTTCTGTAGACGCTCATTTATCTCAGGACTGTGCCGTGGACAATCGTTCACATAATGTAACCATGAATCTTCTATAACAGGAAAAACTATTGTTTTTGTGACATATGTCGTTGTTACGAGAAAAAATATGTTGTTTTAATGAGAAAAGATGTAGTTTTAATGAGATAACTGTCGTTTTAACAATATAACATCTTGTTTTTATGAGAAAATATCTTATATGTAGTTAAAATGACATAACATCTCGTTATTACGACATAATTGAGTGGAAAAAATATGTGTGTGGTAGCAATGCATCACTGTAGATTTTATATATATTTATTAAAATATAATATTGATGCACTGAGACATGCAAACTGGCTGATAATAAATTATAAAATGTATTTTACTTATTTCTTTTGCAGTGCACAATAAAATTATTTTATTTATAAATTGATGTCATTAAGTTCAGCATCTTTACCGTAGAAACGAGCGTTAGAAATCAGGTGCATGTCCTGATTTCACCCGGCAGCATCTCTATCACGTTCATCCCAGAGCGCTTCAGTGTGTGCTGTAATCGTCACTCACCTCGCCATCCTTCTGTTGCACAGGGACTTCCTCCCACGCGGCTCCGGTATCGTCACCCGCCGTCCCCTCGTCCTGCAGCTCATCAACTGCCCCACAGGTGAGCCGCTCTCCAGGTAACAGCAGGTTAAACAGCAGGCAGCGCTGGTCTGGGATCAGGTGCTTCTGGCTTCTGGAAACACATCAGATGCATTTGACATGAGTCATTGGTTCCTTTTAAAAAGTCTCTTTGGCATAAACACTGCCATCTGGTGTAGCAGTCTGCACTTACAATTGAACTCTATAAAGCCTTGTGTATTGCATTTCTAAGACTCTACATGATCAACATGAGCAAAACTTTACTGCCTATGCCTATGTCTAATCAGATGTTTAGTTTTTACTGTAATGATGTGTTTCATAATGTTTCCTCTCAGAATATGCTGAGTTCCTTCACTGTAAGGGGAAGAAGTTCACAGATTTCGATGAGGTGCGTCAGGAGATCGAGGCGGAGACGGATCGCGTCACGGGCCAGAATAAAGGCATTTCTCCCGTGCCCATCAACCTGCGCGTGTATTCTCCAAACGGTCAGATTAATAGTCATTCACTCACCCAAACTTCACAGTATCAATGTATTCTTGCGCTGGCTGAAATTAAAGAAGTCCACTTCCAAAACAAAGATTCACATAAAATGACCTCACCCCTTCCCTTTGACTGAAGAAAGTCTTTCTTTCTTCAGTCGTAAAGAAATTATGTTTTTTGAGGGAAACATTTCAGGATTTCATCTCAATGGCTCATCTGGTCTTTCTCTCCCTGAACTCTGTGTGTTCTGGCTCAAGACAGTTAGTGTATGTCGGAAAACTCCAATCGTATTTTCTCCCTCAACTTCAAAAATCCCTTTAAAATCATCCTACATCACTGCAGAAGTACAGACACAGTGTTTACAAAGTGAACATGCAAAGAAGATCAAACACCCTTAACAAAAAAGGTAAAACAGTGATATAGGACGATTTTGAAGTTGAGGGAGAACATGAGATGGGAGTTTTTCCACATACACCAACTGACATGAACCAGAACAAAAACAGTCCAGACAGAGAAGGATGAGACGAGCATTTGACATTAAAAAGTACATAAACTGTATTATTTTTATGAAAATAACCGATCATTTCGCTAGATAAGAACGTTTGTGTTCGTTTGAAGCTGCATTTAAACTGCATTTTGGAAGTTCATAATCGGGGCACCATATCAGTCCATTATATGGAGAAAAATCCTGAAATGTTTTCCTCAAAAAACATAATTTCTTTACGGCTGAAGAAAGAAAGACATGAACATCTTGGATGACAAGGGGGTGACTACATTATCTGTAAATTGTTGTTCAGGAAGTGGACTTCTCCTTCAGTAGTGGCTCTAGTTTGGTTTAACGCTCTCGACTGTGTGTTTTGTGTGCAGTGTTGAACCTGACTCTGGTGGATCTGCCGGGAATGACTAAAGTGCCGGTGGGCGATCAGCCTGCAGACATCGAGCACCAGATCAGAGACATGCTGATGCAGTTTGTGACCAAAGACAACTGCCTGCTGCTGGCCGTGTCGCCCGCCAACTCCGATCTGGCCAATTCTGACGCCCTGAAGATTGCCAAAGAAGTCGACCCGCAGGGTGCGTGAGATCTACAACACACATTAACTCTGATTATGTCCACAAATGCAGATTGCTCATGTGACAGTCTGGCTCATAAAAAAAATAATAATAATTGTGTGATGATGCATCCACACTCAAGCGTGACGTCATATTGATTAACAGGGTTTTTGAAGGTTTTATGAAAGTAAATTCAAGGCTTTTCAAGACCAAGTGAAGAAAATGTAAGGAATAAATTTAATGGAAAACAATGTAAATATGGTCTCTAAATGTAAAGTTTGAAAATACAACTTTGTACTGTTGATCACACTGTAAAAAATGCTGCTCTTAATCAGTATTTTTGTCTTACTTTCCAGTGCAAGTGTTTAAAGATTCTTAAATAAAGATGCATTTATTTAAGAAGCAAAATGACATAAAATAAGTCTTATTTTATGAGAAATTGATTGAGTTTGTGATTAAAACAAGAACAAGTATAACTTCATTTAACGTAAAAACAACAACTTTTCATTCCCTATTGACAGATATTTGTTCTTTATGCATAATTTCTCAAAAAACAACTTAATATCTGTATTTTGCATGTCAAGTACAGTTAGTGTGTCTTGATTTAAGCATGTTTGGATATTTGTATTGGAAAACAACAAAGATACTGAGGAAAATATGATTTTTTGCTGCATATGCAACATTTAATGCCATTACTTCATGAGTTTAAGACTTTTTTAATTTAATTTAAGATTCTTTTAAGGCCTTAATTTGAGGAAGGGTCTATTAAGACATATCAAAACATAAGCAAAACTAACTGGTTGCATCTTTAACTTCAGTTCACAATATGTGCTGTTCTCGGGCTTAGTAAGCAATGCTGACAGGTTCTAGATCAAACTGTGCTCGTGTTCTTACGCGTTCTGTGTTTGTGTGTGCGAGCAGGTCTGAGGACGATCGGTGTGATCACTAAACTGGATCTGATGGATGAAGGGACCGACGCTCGGGATATCCTGGAAAACAAGCTGCTGCCGCTGCGGAGAGGTGAGGATCTTTTTATGACACAATGCTAACAAATAAAACAGCTGTCAGTTGTGTTGTGTGACAGTAGCACAGTAAATGTGTCCTGATCCCATTTCCTCAACACGTACTTTATAACACAATTTCTATTGCTTTAATTTATGCTGAGAAATTGTGCCAGCCACTTGTTCTCCCCATTAAGCAGAAATAAGTTCTTTTAATTACAAATATCATCAATTTATTACTATGAGATATTATCGATTGTATTATTATATTATATTTAATTTATAAGAATAATTTTAATGAATTTTAATTTCAAAAAAGCCTCTGATTGGATGTCCTAAAAGATTTACATTATTATTTCACTAATTTAACAACACATTTGCATGTTCACAGTTCTCTAATATAGGATAATCGTCACATGACATGCAGGTAAACAAATTAAATCATGTTTTAGCAGGTGTTTTATTTAGATTTTTTAATCCTTAATCTGTTTGGGTAAAAAGTAAACGCTGTATTATATCCAACTGTATTTTATTAAAATACACTACCAGTCAAAAGATTTTTAATGTTTTTCAAAGAAGTCTCTTCTGCTTACCAAGCCTGCATTTATTGGATCCAAAGTACAGCAGAAACAGTCAAATTTTGTATTTCTTTTACTATTTATAATATATTTTAAAATGTAATTTATTCCTGTGATTTCAAAGCTGAATTTTTAGCATCATGATCCTTCAGAAGTCATTCTTAATATTCTGATTTGCTGCTCAAAAAACATTTAATATTATTATTTTGTTGAAAACAACTGAGTAGAATTTTTTCAGGTTTCTTTGATGAATAGAAAGTTCAGAAGAACAGCATTTATTTGAAATAAAAATCTTTTGTTTTATTATAAATATCTTTAGCATCAGTTTAAAGCATCCTTGCTAAATACAAGTATAATTTCTATAATAAAAAAAACTGACTCCAAGCTTTTAAATGGTATAGTGTATAATGTTACAAAAGCTTTTTTATTTCAGATAAATGCTGATCTTTGGATATTTCTATTCATCGAATCCTGAAATCCTGGAATCCTGAAAAAATTTACTCACATGTTTTAAATGTTGATAATAATAATAATAATAATAAATATTTCTTGAACAGCAAATCAGAGTATTAGAATGATTCCTGAAGGATCATGTGACTGGCGTGATGATGCTTAAAATGTTTAAATCACAGGAATAAATTACATTTTAAAATACACTACCGTTCAAAAGTTTGGGGTCAGTACATTTTTATTGTTTCTTTTTTTTTTTTTTTTAAGAAATTAATACTTTTATTCCCCAAGGATGTATTAAGTTAATAATTAAAAGTTTATTAAAAGTTAATAATAAATAATTTACATTGTTATAAAATATTTATATTTTGAATAAACACTGTACTTTTTAAACTTGTTATTCATGAAAGAATCCTGAAAAAAAAATTACAGGTTCCAAAAAATATTTGTCAGCACAACTGTTGATATTATCCAACACTGATCATTCTAATAATAAATCTGCATATTAGAATGCTTTCTGAAGGATCATGTGACACTTAAGACTGGAGTAACAGCTGATAAAAATTCAGCTTTTCATCACAGGAATAAATTCTATTTTAAAGTATGTTAAAATAAAAAACATTATTTTATATTGTAAAAACATTTTGCAATATTACTGTTTTTTTCTATATTTTTAATCAAATAAATGCAGCCTTGATGAGCATAAGAGACTTCTTTAAAGACTATTACAAGTCTTACTGACCCCAAACTTTTGAACGGTAGTGTATATTCAAATAGAAAGCAGTTATTTTAAATAGTAAAAATATTTCACACTATTACTGATTTTGCTGTATTTTTGATCAAACAAATGCAGGATTGGTGAGCAGAGATTTAAAAAAAAAATATTTAAAAAAAATGTTAAAACAAAAATTTTTTTTTTTTCAAGTTTAGTTTTTGATTTTTTTAAAAATAGAAACTACAGCTACTAGTGACCGTGATTTTTTTGGTGGAAAAGTATACTTACTATAGTAAAGTACTGCACCGCTTTAACGCATCCACTAAAGCAGGTAATGCTGGAGTAGTTCCAGTCTTTCGTAAACATGATCTCTCTGTTTCCCTCTAGTGGAGTAACGTGTGTATTTCTGCAGGAGCGGAAATAGAGAATCAGAGAGAGGGAAAAAGTCTTCATTTCATTGACACATCTGGAAAAAACGTTGTTTTCTTTCTTTGCTTGGCAATAAAGGATATTTATGGGAAAGTCTCGGCTGCAGTGTGCTGACGTACCGGTTTTCCACTCGGAGCTCACGTCCACACTTCAGGTTTTCCCATCAAACACGTCTTCACCTTCCCTCGCCGTGGTCTGCTCGTGTAATACGGCCAACATGAAAACCGCAAACATGCTTTAGAAAAATCCTGGCTTGCAGACGAATGAGCAACGTCACTGGAATGAGACTTAAGAGTTTAACCTCTTAATCCAGACATTTTTCTTTCTTTTTCACTCTCTTTTTCTATTTGTAACTCATGTCATGTAAAAAAAAAGACAAATGAGTTTCTTTATTTACGGCGCTCGTTAAAAACTCAAATGTTTCTCACCAAAATCAGAACTTCAATCATTTGTACTCTTACTGAACCCATCAAACATTGATGTGTTTGTTTGACTGCAGGTTACATCGGTGTGGTGAACCGCAGTCAGAAAGACATTGACGGAAAGAAGGATATTAACGCCGCTATGGCGGCCGAGAGGAAGTTTTTCCTGTCTCATCCCAGTTACAGACACCTGGCCGACCGCATGGGGACGCCGTACCTGCAGAAAACCCTCAATCAGGTGAGACTGTAGAGCAATCAGACAGATTTCAACAACTGAAATCTAAACTCTCTGTCTGGTTTGTTTTGGCCAAATACACACTGCAAAGTTTTGAGAATAACTACTGTGTTTCAATGGATGAACTACAGCACCTGCAGGATAACGCTGTGGGGGCGGAGTCATGAAATGCCAGACTCATGAATATTAATGAATAATGTTACATGATCTTTTGATGTTATGGGACACCAAGCCTGCATTTATTTGATCCAAAGTACAGCAAAACAGTAATATTGTAAAATATTTTTACTATTTAAAATAACTGTTTTCCTTTGAATATATTTTAAAATGTAATTTATTTTTGTGATCAAAGCTGGATTTTCAGCATCATTACTCCAGTCTTCTAATATTCTAATTTGCTGTTAAAAAATATTTATTATTATTATTATTATGTTGAAAACAGCTGAGTACAACTTTTTCAGGTTTCTTTGATGAATAGAAAGTTCAGAAGAACAGCATTTATCTGAAACAGAAATCTTTTTAAACAATAAATAAAAGTATTAATTTCTATAAATTATTTCCCCCTAAAAAAATAAAAAATACATAAAAATTTAATTTAATTTAATGTAAAATAATAAATAAAATAAAATAAAATATAAACTAAAAAATAAAATAAAGAACTGACTTTTGACCAAGCCTTATTTCAGATAAATGCTGATCTTTGGATCTTTCTATTTATTGAAGAATCCTGAAAAAAATGTACTGAACTGTTTTAAATATTGCTATACATAATAATAAAAATGTTTGTTGAGCAGCGAATCAGCATATTAAAATGATTTCTGAAAGATGCTGAAAATTCATTTGAAATCACAGGAATAAATTACATTTTTAAAGTATATTCAAACAAAAAGCAGTTATATTAAATTGCAAAAATATTTCACATTTTTACTGCTTTTGCTGTATTTTGGATCAAATAAATTCAGAATTGGTGAGTGGTTTTAAAAAACATTAAAAATCTTACTGTTCTCACTTTTAACTGGAAATGATGTATTTCACTGAATAAATGTATAAATCACAACATTATTTGTGAATTGTGAACAGAACAAAAAGCAATCGACTAGAGTGTTAGTATATATAATTTTATATTGCACTTTTACTTTGCAAAGCACTTTGAAAAGCATCGTTTAAAAATAAAGTTCACTATTATTAGTGTAGGAATGAAGTCTCAACCTTCAGATTGTCTTCAACTTGGTCTTCTCTTCTCTGTTCTGCAGCAACTGACCAATCACATCCGTGACACGCTCCCTGGTCTGCGCGCTAAACTGCAGAGCCAGCTGCTGTCCATCGAGAAGGAAGTGGAGGAATACAAGAACTTCCGTCCAGACGATCCGTCCCGGAAGACCAAAGCTCTGCTGCAGTCAGTCAATCCCATTCACAGTCTCTGAACGAATAAGTGAACCTCAGATGCTCATTGTGACAGATCTATAGATGCTGAATTCTTAGTATATACATTGATTGGTTTCAGGATGGTGCAGCAGTTCTCGGTGGATTTTGAGAAGCGTATCGAGGGTTCTGGAGATCAGATAGACACGTATGAGCTGTCTGGAGGAGCCAGGATCAATCGCATCTTCCACGAGCGTTTCCCCTTCGAGCTGGTGAAGGTGCGAGAGCAAGATAGTGTTTTTCCACTCAACATTTGCATTAATCACACGATGGGACACGATAAATGCATATACATGCACAATTATGTGTCTGAGACTTTGCATTTACAACAGCCTACCTGAGCAGTTATTTGATCAAAAATATAGTAAAAATGTGAAATATTATTACAGTTTAAAATACCTGTTTTCTGTGTGAATCTATGTTAACATGTAATTTATTCCTGTGATCTAAGATGAATTTTCAGCATCATTACTTCAGTCTTCACTCTGAATTTGCTAGTAAATTTCACTAAAGATAGAAAGAAATAGCAAGAAACACACTGAATTAAACTTTGAAATTGAAAAACTGAAATAGTATTTTCATGAAAAAACACTTTTATTTATGAAAAATCAATTTCATGTTTAGTTCAGTGTTTACCTGCCAGTTCTTTACAATTTATTACTATTAATTATTTTTTGTTTCTTTATAATTTAAATTTACAAGCATTATTTTATTTCTGAAATTTTACAATTTTTTTGGATTTTATATTAGTAATTATTAATATGATACATTTTTCTACTTAATGCATTTTGCTTTGATGCAAACAAAATAACTTCAGAATAAACATTAGTTTACATTAAACATGATATATTGTATGAACTCAGATTAATAAACTAAATTAATAAATAAAAAGTAGGCCTGTTGTTAATGTTAAATAATGCAATTAACTAATGACAACAACTGTAAAGTGTTACCAATTTTAGTTGTTCTGCTAATAATTAAATTGTTTATCAGTGTTGTTCCAGCATTTATTTAAAATAGAAATCTTTTGGACCATTATAAATGTTTTTTGATCAATTTAATGCATCCTTGATAAATAAAAGTGTTAATTTCTTTTTTTTTTTTAACTGTTTTCAACATTGCTAATAATCATAAATGTTTGTTAAGCAGCAAATCAGCATATTAGAATGATTTCTGAAGGATCATATGACACTGAAGACTGGAGTAATGATGCTGAAAATTCAGCTTTGATCTCAGAAATAAATGACATTTTAACAGATATTCACATAGACAACAGCTATTTTAAATTACAAAAATATTTCACAATTTCTAATGTATCTTTGATCAAATAAATGCAGCTTTGGTGAGCAGAAGAGACTGCTTTCAAAAACACTGAAAGTTCTAATTATTCCCAACTTGCGTCTGGTATTGTTTAGTCTGTCTGCTGCAGTTCATCTGCAGCCACAGTGAACAGAAAACAATCTTTTTGAGTTGTCAGACTCATCTTTGACTGCGTCTCTGAGCGAGTCTCTGTATCATTGAGCAGCGGCAGTAATGCATGAGTCACGGCGCAGGATTGCGTCTCCCTCGGGCCTGAGCGCAGCCTTTATGAGTAAAACATTCCGCCTTCCTGTGGCCTGGAAAACACACACACACACACACATTCATCTACAATAAAACACTGTCTGTCGCAGCTAACAGGAAGTAGTTGATCCACAGATCTGTTTGAGGTTTCTGTAGCTCATGAATATCACTAGATCCATTTCTCAGTCATGCTGTTTGTTTTGTATATATAAAACAAATATTTTAAGTCTAACACACATTGTAGTGGTGTCTGTTCTGCTGCTTTTTACAGTTGCAATTGTTGCTGATTTATTACAAACAGAATAGCATAAACTAATCACAGAGATTATATTATTAACATAGTATGAAATGATGATTTTATACTATGATTTAGTAATGTGCTCTCTGTTCTCAGATGGAGTTTGACGAGAAGGAGCTGCGCAAGGAGATCAGCTACGCCATCAAGAACATCCACGGCATCAGGCACGTCTGTCCTTCAGTTCTGTCCCGTTTTACGTGTCCCGCTCGGTCAAACCTCGCGTAATACGTCACACGTCTAATCACAAACGTCTCTGACTCCGGCCGTGCCTCTGTGAAGGGCGTCTCATCTGATCGGAGGAGCAGGAGGACGGGTTTGTGATTAGATTGGTGACCGTCCGTCTCCTCTCCTGTCAAATGAAGCTGCTCTTTAGCGCGTCTGTCTTGTCTTTAGGCACCGTTTGGGCTTCAGTGACTAACATGAGACTTTTATTGCCATAAGTTTTATTTGTAATCCTCCATTTGTCCAGATTATTTCTTATGTACCATATTACTAAAATATGTTTTTTACTTTCTTTATTGACACCACCTTAAAAACACATAGTAAAAATTGGTGTAGAAATTGGTTAGAATTTGCTAGTAAATTCCACTAAAAATACAAAGAAATGGCAAATAACACATAAACTCTGAAATAGTATTTGATGAAAAACACTCCAATAATCTGTTTAATTTACGAAAAATCATTTTTATGTTTAACTTAATGTTTTCCCTAGTGAAAAATAAATATACTAAAATGTATTTAAAATACATTTATTTCATGCTAAGTATACTACAAATACATTTATATATGTACTTAATAAAAAATACCCTGAAATTGTACTTTTAGTATACTTAACTGGTATATTTAAAGTCTGCTAAATTGGAACAACAAATTTTTTTCTTAATGCACAAGATATACTTATAGTATATTTGATTGTGCTAAAGTGGAACTATTGCAAGTATACTTTAGGTTCACTTATTATAATATTTTGTATGTAATAACCGATATTTAAAGATCATAAAATTCTCATTATTAGTGACATTAAAACATATTTTAGGCTTAATGTTAAGAAATATCCATTGTGCACAAGTAGTACTTCAAATAAAGTTTAATTATAATTTTTTGTATCAGTAAGTCTCGAGCAATATGTCAGTAAATAGACGTGAGTTATACTTAGTATAAAATAAATGCATTTTAAATAACTTTTTTACTAAAGTTACCTGCTAATTCTTTATAATTTATTACTATTAATATTTTTTTTAAATGAATTTATATTTATATATTTAAATATATATATTTAAAGATTTTTTTATATTTATTTTTTATTAATTACTTGTTTCTTTATAACTGAAATTTACAAGCATTATTTTATGTGAAAACTGAAATTGCCTCTTTCAGAATTGTTTTAATTTTATATTATTAAGTATTAATATTATTCATTTATCTATTTAATGCATTTTGTTTTGATGCAAACAAAATGGTAACTTTACAATAAATATTAATTTACATTAAACATTAAATGTTGTAATTAACAAGCTTAGATTAATAAATTAATTTAAGTAATAAAAAGTATTTTTAATTGTTAGTTAATGTTAATTAATGCAATTAAGTAATTTCGACAAATGGGACTTTATTGCAGTGTTACCAATTATTGTTACAAAATTATTTTGTTTGTACCATTCTAAAAGAAATGGTAAATATATATATATATATATATATATATAAAAACATTTTTTCTGAACTAAATGTTTTAGTTGATAGTTATATAATGAAACTGTACTTAATTTGATATATTTAAATATAAAACATTGAATAATTTCATTAGTTAACGTCCCAAACTAATACGGTACACATGAAGAGCCTTTCCATCTTTCTTTCCACCCAGTTTCTCCTTTCTGCTGGTGCTGTTCTCAGTTTTGTTGATATGTTGAGCTTCAGCGATCATTATATCAGCAAATTAAACTTAATTGATATTTAAACGTTTTAAAGGAACATAAGTTGAGCGCAGCTTCAGCAGGACATTTGCAGCCATCGTTTCAGTTCTTCATTTATTTGGTATGGGATTTCTTTTGAATTAACACTCTTCTTTCCGCCCAATTTCTCCTTTTCTTTCTCTCCTCCTCCTGTGGTTGTTTTCCCGGGCCTGTCCGTTCTCTCTCTGTCGGGCAGAACTGGGCTCTTCACGCCGGACATGGCCTTTGAGACCATTGTGAAACGGCAGATCGGGAAGATTAAAGAGCCGTGCCAGAAATGTGTGGACATGGTCATTTCTGAGCTAGTCAATACCGTTAGGCAGTGTACCAAGAAGGTAAAGGCCTGCAGGAGGCTTCAAACCAAACTAAGACCCCCGCCAGCCTCTCGCAGGGGTTTGTGGGTGTCGAGCGTTGTGTGTGTTGGTGTGCCTGCGGCTTTGGACAGAGGGATTCTGGGTGGAATGGCAGCATTAGCTTCCTGTACGGAGGGACGCGGACACTGAGGTTTCACCGCTGGATGAGCGTAGATCATAATTTGATTTTAGTTTGATTTAGATGACTTTGCTCCAGGCTGGTTTATGCTGGTAAAAAAAATCGGTGAAATTTACAGTTTAAAAAAACAAACGGCAGCTGTAGTTGCCAGAAGTTTACCATAAAAGGTTTTAGGTTTTATAGGTTGAACTTAAATTTATAGCTACTGTAATAATGTTCATTTTTTATCTTTATAATCCACTGACAGCCACCTTAAAACACGTGGTAAAACGAGAAATCCCCATGAAGTAAATATTAATAATATCATATACACAATAAAAAAACATCATGATAAGAACTTTTTACAAATTGTACAAATATTTAGTTTTATACATTTTACAAAAATACAAAGAAACAGCAAGTAACACATTGAATTAAAGGTAAAATTTTGAAGTAGATAGCATTTTCTTGTAAAACATACTCAAACAATCTGTTTTACTTAAGAAAGATATACATATTTATTCTGTTTAGTTTCCATTTATTTTTATTTCAGTTTAAGTTTTAGTATTTTTTGTTTGTATTTTTTTATACATTGTCAGTAATTTTGTTGTGTTTTTCACATTTCTTCTATTTAGTTTCAATTTTATTATTTTTTGTGTTTGTATTATTTATATATATATTTTTTAAATTGTCATTAATTTTGTTGTGCTTTAGTTTTTTCACATTCTTCTATTTTGTTTCAGTTTTAGTAATTTTTTTTTTTTTTTTTACAATGGATGACACTAAAATAATGCAATAAACCTTAATTTAACAACATCGCATCACATCTGAATGTACACATTCAGATTTTTACACAATGTAAAAATTATTTTTAAAGCTGTAAATAAAACAAAGTTTACTGGATTATTACAATAAAACAATTTTAGTACTATTGTAAGATTATTTTACTTCTAAATTTCACAACATTTAATTCAATGTGTTATTTGACTTTTTTGCAGTTATTATACACACAAATAAAAAACATCATGACTTCATTCAAAAGTTTTTACAAATGTTACAAATTTTTAGTTTTATAAATTTTACAAAAATACAAAGAAACAGCAAGTAACACATTTAATTAAATGTAAAATTTTGAAGTAGATAGTATTTTCTTGTAAAACACTAAAAATCTGTTTTATTTCAAAGATATATTTATTCTGTTTAACTTTCATTTATTTTTATTTCATTTAGTTTTAGTATTTTTTGTGTTTGTATTTGTATTTGTTATACTTCAGTAATTTTGTTGTGCTTTTGTTTTTTTCACATTTCTAGTTTATTTAGTTTCAGTTTTAGTATTTTTTTGTGTTTGTATTTGTATTTTTTATACTTTTTAAACATTTTCAGTAATTTTGTTATGCTTTTGTTCTTTTCACATTTATTCTATTTAGTTTCAGTTTTAGTATTTTTTTTACACATTTTTTAAAATGTTTTAGTAATTTTGTTGTGCTTTTGCTTTTTTCTTCTATTTAGTTTCAGTTTTAGTAATTTGATATACTTTAATATTCTTAAAAAACATTTGTAATATTCTGTATTTTTTTTTTTTTACTATGCATGACACTAAAACAATAAAATAAACCTTAATTTAACAACATACAGTAAGATATAGCATAAAATCTGAATGTACACGGTAAAAAAATATTTTTCAAGTTGTAAATAAAACAAAGTTTACTGGAGTATGTTTTACAAAAAAAAAACCAACAACAACAACAACACAATTTCAGTAATATAGTAAGATTTTTTTTACATCTAAATTTCACTTTCACTACTTCTAAAAAAATTGTATACATAACAAATAAGAAAAACAAAGAAGAAACAGTTATTTCAATGAAAAAAAAAACAATCAATCGTGATTCTGGAAATATCCATTTACCATAAATACAGAATCTGTGTTCATTTTGTCCAACAATTTTTTTCACTGGACTCACAGAAAATCCAGTGTTTTGAGATCTTTCCATGATTTCAATGCACCCCCACCGTTAATCAATTACCTTTTTTTTTAAGTATCTTTTTTGCAGCATTCATTTTTGTAGCATAACTCCTCAGAGCAATGCACATCAGCATCCAAAACACACACATGCTTTTTTCCTCATGAAGGATGTGTTCATCCAGCAGACCTCAGCGTTCAAACTCTCCGTTTTTGGGAGACAGAAGTTTCGAAGAGGGCTGATAAGCGACTAACGGCAGTCCGTGCTCCTGTGTGATTTGATGAATAAATGCGTTGCAGAAGAACAACGAGAGACGCTCGGGAAGGACTGCCTTTGGTTTGCACAGCTGTGTTCTGGAAGCTTCTGTCTCAGGGCTGGTGGACGGGCGAAGGGTCGACGTCTTTGGCTCGGACCCGCTGTCGAATGGCTTGAGGAGAAACCAAATGTCTCACTTGCCTTCTCTTTCCTCTGTGCTGTCTGTCTGTCTGTCTGTCATTCTTCCACCTGTATGGATCCTCTCTCTTCTTCCTCTTCTCTTCCTCCATGACTTCCTCTACAGGACGGGCCTGTTCACCCCCGACCTGGCCTTTGAGGCCATAGTGAAAAAGCAGATCCAAAAGCTAAACGGGCCGTGCCTGAAATGTATAGATATGGTTGTGAGCGAACTCACCTCCACCATTCGCAAATGTAGTGAGAAGGTAAAGCGGAACGAAGCTCCGTTCGTCCACGTCTATCTTTAATGTACGGATAGACCGATGGCTGGACTTTACGTGATCTGTGCTTGTGAATGTAGGTGTTGTTTTTCTCTGTTTTTATGGTCTGAAATGATCTTAGATATAGTTTCAAGTAGTAATTCACAGAAAATGATCGTTTTGTCATCATTTACTGACACTTGTGTTGTTCCAGACCTTCTTAGTCAAACATTACAGGTGTGTAAATGATGACAGAATTGTCATTTTTGTGTGAAATGCAGCTGTCGTCATTATGATTTGAGTTTCAGTGCTGCTTCATTATTATAATCATCTTTACATTCTATTGAATCACTTTGTTTATTCGTTCTGCTTGTGTAGTGCATCGTGGGATTGTTTTGGTACTTTGAAATGTTTCCTGTGAAGGTTAGACATTTGTTTGATTTTGTGTAATTGAGGATCAGCTGAAGACAGATGTAATGGAGTGTTTATCAGCTGTTGGAATAGAGTTAGGTTCAGAGAACAGAGGACTCAAATATTTGTCTCTTAAGTTATAATTAATGTACATTTATGTTTTAGAAGATGTTGGTTTATGTGTGTCAGTGTTGTTTTAGTATTATTTATATATATATGGGTAGTTGACAAATAAAAATTGGACTGTGTCCTATGGTGTGACATAGCAAAAATGTAGGGAAAAAAACGTAACATACAAATAACATGAGAAAAATGTGTCTTTATTCTTACAGTTACAATTAGCATGAGAGAGGTTTATCTTCAGTGTTAGAGGTGATTTTTATTTTTTTTTTTACATTTTTCCGTCACACCATAGGACACATTGATACGTCAACTACCCATTATACTATTATAATATTTTTTAAGATTTTGCAATAACTTTATTTTTATATTTTAACTTTTCAGTTGAAGTTTTAGTAATTTTGTTATGTGCGTTTGTAATTTTTTCTGTTTAGCTTTAATTTTTTTTTAATTTCAGTGATTTTGTGGTTTTGTATTTTATAAATATTCTTGTAATTTATTTCTATTTATTTCTTCTAATTTATTTTTATTTAAGTTCTAGTAATTTTATGTACTTTCATAATGTTTTTATTATTTCTTCTATAAAGCTTTACTTTTTTTATTTTAGCTTAGTAATTTTAGAACTACACCTTATTGAAACTTTTTTTTTTTTTGGAATTAGTTTCCAAGGCAACATTAATAATTTTTAAAGCATTTTTTCAATCTAATATTTTTATTTCAGCTTTATTTCAATTAACAACAATTATTTTTTTATATTTTTATATTTCATTTCAGTTTACATTTTAGTAATTTTGTTATGTGCTTTTGTAATTGTTAAATATTTCTTCTATTTAACTTTATTTTATTTTAAGTGATTTTAAATATTCTTCTTAGATTTTTATTTAAGTTGTAGTAATTTTGTTATGTACCTTTGTAACGTTTTTATTATTTCTCCTATTAAGCTTTAATTTATATATATATATATATATATATATATATATTAGCTTTATTAATTTTAGAACTTCACCTTACTGAAACTTATTTTGTTTAAATTCCAAGGCAACAATTATCATTTTCTATGCGTTTTTATATAATATTTTTATTTCGGCTTTATTTCAATTAACACATTTTTTAAAAATATTTTTATATTTTATTTCAGTTTAAGTTTTAGTAATTTTGTTGTGTGCTTTTGTAATAGTTAAATATTTCTTCTATTTATTTTTTATTTTTTAATTTCAATTTGAGTAATTTGATGTGCTTTTGTATTTCTTTTATATTTCTTCTTAGATTTTTTTAGTTTTAGTAATTTTGTTATGCACTGTTGTAGCATTTTTATTATTTCTTTTATTATTATTTTTTAATTTTATTTTAGCTTTAGTAATTTTAGAACTTCATCTTAATCATTGTAATTTTTTTTTAATCTAATATTTTTATTTCAGCATTATTTTAATTAACAAAATATTTTTATTTATTTATTTTTAAATAGTTTTTTTTATATAGAATTGTAAAGGTTTTAATGAGTTTTTGCACACACTGAGAGACAGTTTCTGTCATTTTCTGTATTCTCAGATTTTGTAACAAGAATATGTCCAGTCATATATGACTTGATTTTTGTTGTTGTTGCAGAAAGACGGCTAAGAAATTCAAGAAAATTCAAGAAAGTCATTGTGACATCATTTTAGATGGCAAATTCTGATTTGAGAGAATGCATGCCATTGGTTGTTAGTGTTCTGTGATTTCTGTTGAAGATCAGTAACATTATAGTGAACTCCTGTAGGGATCTACTATCGTCTGTTTAGGGATCTAGCCATATATATTTTTTTTTTCATTGTGCACAAACTAGGATTCATCCATCAGTCCAGCAACTATCGGTCTATCCTTACCACTCAGTTTTCATCCTGTTTTTTTTTTTTGTCTGTGTCAATTTAATTTACTAAGTCCTTGTGTCCTTATTCTACAGAAGCGTAGAGATTTAATCCGAATTCCCCAGTTTTCATTTGTTTTAAGAACGCATGCTTCCCCGTTTGGCCCTATTTTTGCGTTCTCTCAGTTACTGTTGGTTCTGTCCGTGTGTTTTTCTGTCAGATGTGTGTGTTTTAGTTCTAGCGTGAGAATAACGTCATTGTGGCTCGTCTCTTCTGTTTGACATTCATGGAATAACTGATGGAATAACTGATGCTTCAGGCTGGAAGATCTTCTTACACCAGCAGACTAAACGTCATACCAGAACATCTCGTTTCTCTCTTTCTCTTTCTTTCTCTCTTTCTCTCTCCTCTTTTATCATTTCATCATCTCAGCCTTTTGTGGATTTGAACTGAATGTTTTGTGTAAAAAAAAACAACAACAACAACAGCTCACCCAAAAATGCATTATTCACTCACCTTCAGCTTCCAAATTTGTATGTTGCTTTTTTTTATTTCAAGCACAAAAGAATTTTCTGAAAAATCTTCAAGCTCCAAAATAGACCCAAAACCCCTGTAAAAGCATCGTAAGGTAAGATAACAGATGATATGAATTATGCAAGACGAACAGACATCATTATCCACAAACAGAAGTCATTATTCACAAGCATATTCAAATATATTTGTTCACGGCACACAATAGGAATCTGAACTTGATTCATGAATAATTCAGTCGGTTTTATGTCGTTTTTGGAGCTTGATAGGTATATGAACTATAAAAGAGTTGCATGAAGATTTTTCAGAATTTCTCCCAGAAAAAAATAAGCATCATACATGTTTGGAACGACATAAGGGCGAGTACATGTCCTTTAAGTCTGACGTAATAACGGCAGATGAAATGTTGACTGTCAGTAATGGCGTTTGGTTTTATTGTATGATATAAAACGGACACAGCGTGTGCTGTAGGTGTGTGAAGGTCGAAGGGACGTCAGTGTGAATCCACACAAGGACTTTCCTCTATTCTCATTAACCTTCATCTCTGAGCACGTTTGTTACGCCTGTAGCTCCTCTACAAACACTCATTTCTACTGATCATGTGATGTTCATCATTGCATCCCTGTGTCTGAGGCACAGCAACCCAAATACTCTGCTGGTGTACTGGTGTGTTTTTGCGATTGCGTGTGTGTGTGTGTTTGATTTGTTTGATTATACACAGACTACAAGTTCCAATGCATCAGCATTATACAGTACAGTATTCAACATCAAATCACAGTTGACTCTCTCCTTACTGAGAATGATTCATTAGGATGATTCATTTGGAAAACGCCTAGATTCAGCTGACTTGTGAGACTCTGCAAAACTGAGAAGGTCAGCAATAACTACAGTGATGCATTGAAATTTAAAGTCATGTGACATACTGTATGTCAATGCATACGAACATGATTGAGTTTATTTGTATGTTTTCTCCACATATGCAAGAATACGTTAAATAGCGCGTTCTTCATGTTGATACTTTGAAAACAGACTTTGCAACAGTTTTACGATCTTGCTCATTATATAGTAAGACTATCCCTTAGGTCTAGTAAGGACCTGTTGCAAACTCTCGTGTGTGGTGGTGTTACGGGTGAGCGTGCGAGTCGTATATGGTGTTTCGCATCACAAACGCGTGTGATTGTGTCACAGCTGGCCCAGTATCCCATGCTGAGAGAGGAGATGGAGCGGATCGTAACACAGCACATCCGTGACCGCGAGAGCCGCACTAAAGATCAGGTGAGTCACGTTATGTCCCAATACAAGCATGTTTTAAACAGCTGTTTATTTGATTATTTCCTCTTTGTGGTCGTTAGGTGTTGCTGTTGATTGACATCGAGCTGGCGTATATGAACACCAACCATGAAGATTTCATCGGATTTGCCAAGTGAGTTACATTTGCTTGACTTTTAACATCAAATGATTCAATATAGTGCTAAACACTTTTCATACAAAGTTATCAAAATGACAAAAGAAAAATATAACAAGAATAATTAAAATAGTATAATAACAATAATAATATAATATATGCACAATAAAATTATAATAAATATTTTAATTATTATATATTATTATTATTATTATTATTATCACTAACTTTAAATGGTTAATATTATAAATAATAATAATAAATTTAAAAAAAATCATTTATATTATTATTATCACTATTAAAATATTATTACTATTATTACTAACATGAAATATTAAATATAAAATATTTATATTATATTTATATTAAATATAATATATAAAATTATTATAATTTTTTTTATATTATTAATAGTATTATTACTTAACTGTTATTAATTTTAAATAATAATAGATAGAAATTAAACTTAATAATTAATATATTTAATAATAAATAACAATTGAATAAATAATAATTAGTACTAATATTACTAACATTCAATTACATTAATTATAAATAATAAATATATAATAATATAAAATAATAGTAATTATTTTTATATTACTAATAGTATTATTACTAACATTTAAATGTTAATATTAATTATAAATAATAATTAAATAATAATATAAAATAATTTTACAAATAATTTATTTATTTATATTATTTATAAAAAGTATTATTAGTAATATTACTGACATTAAATTATATTAATATAATGAAATGATATATATAAAATAAAAATAATAACATTTCTATTATTAATAGTATTATTACTAACACTGAACTGTTAATATTAATTATAAATAATAATAATAATAATAATAACAACAGCAATATAATACTATTTAAAAAATATTATTATTAAGATTAAATGATAAATATAATTTAAAATATTATTATTATTATTTCTAATTAATATTAATGTGTACCCAATGACATTCAGACATTTTAAGCCGACTGTACGTATTGTGTAGTATGTATACAACTGATTTTAAGTTGATTTAAGTTCAACTGTGTTCTATTTAGTGCTCAACAGAGAAGCAGTCAGATGAGCAAGAAGAAAGCGGCTGGTAATCAGGTGAAGGGGGCTGACTTACTGTAAAGTTTATATTCATTATTTCAAGACGATATTAATTTCTCTGTGTATTTTTTCACGTCACGTGTTGAATGTCAAACATGCTCATTTACTGTGTGTCCAGCGTCTGCCTTTCTCTGTTCCTCATCTATGTTTCTTATTCTTTATCTTCATGCCCTTATCAACTGATCCAGGGCCAGGTTTGTTCTCATGCTTCTCTCAGTTCAAGTACAAGCTTTATCTTAGAACTGATCTTAGATCAGGCATTGCAGGAATGTTCCGTGTTCAGTCAAGTTCAGTTCCATCATCAGCATTTGAATGTAACTTTCACACTTGACTTTAACATTATATGTGTTCACGTGATACTAGTGTAATAAAATGTGCCACTGACCAAGTTAAAGGCCATAATGTGACTCTTGTCATGAACCTGAAGAGCTGCTGAAGCTGGTAACTCTCACATGAATGCTGATGATGGAGGCTGCACTGAACCCAAAGCCACATGTTAAAGTCAGAGCTGCTGTACGATGATTCTTCACCCTGATGTCAGTGCAGTTCTGCTTCACTCAAATCAGTTGTTAAGGGCAGCGAGTGACAGCATGATGTGTTTATGTGTGTAATGTCCTGTTCTGTTCACATCACTGTAACATAAGGCAGATGCAGATATTTAGTTCTACAGACAGAGATGTATAGAATCACTGTATTGGATATTTTGGAGACACAAGCACTAGCAGATGCTTGATGGGCTGAGGAAGATCAATGCAAAATAGTGCAAAAATGTAACAGCACATTAAATGCAAATGAGGTTTAATATTAGGGGTGTGAATGAGAGGCTTCATCACAATACAATATAACACTGACTCTCTTAGATATTGATTAAATATTTGCTGATATTGCAAAACATGCCACGATACGATTATGATTTGATTCAGGGGCCTATAACTGATACAGTGCTGCTTGAAAGTTTGTGAACCCTTCTACATTTCTGCATAAATATGAGCAAAAAGTTCATCAGATTTTCACACAAAGTTGAAAGTTGAAAATTGACAAAGAGAACCCAATTAAACAAATGAGATGAAAATATATACTTTGTCATTTATTTATTATGAAAAATGATACAGCGTTAAATATTTGTGAGTTGCAAAAGTATGTGAATCTCTAGGATCAGCAGTTGATTTGAAGGTGAAATTAGAGTCTGTCTGTTCAGAAGTGTTTTCGGTCAATAGGACGACAATTAGGTGTCAGTTTATAAAACAGCCCTGTTTTATTTAAAGAACAGGGGTCTTTTAAAGTCTGATCATGTTTGTGAAGTGAACCATGGCACAAACAAAGATCTCTGAGGACCTCATAAAAAGAGGTGTTGTTTCTCATCAGGCTGGAAAAGGTTACAAAACCATCTCTAAAGAGTTTGGACTTAACAAATCCACGGTCAGACAGACTGTGTACAAATGGAGGAAATTCTAGACCACAGTTACCTTCCCCAGAAGTGGTTGACCAACAAAGATCACTCCAAAGCAAGACGTATAATAGTCTCTGAGGTTGCAAAAACCACAGAATAACTTTTAAGCAACTAAAGGCCTTTCTCACGTTGGTTAATGTTGAGTCCAACATCAGGAGAACAATGACCACAACTCTCCAAAAAACACTGCTGCCTGTCTGCAGTTTGATAAAGATCATGTGGACAGCTCAGAAGGCTATTGGAGAAATGTTTTGTGGACGGATGAGACCAAAATATAATTTTTGGTTTAAATAAAAAGTGCTATGTTTGAAGAAAGAAACACCTTATCCCAGTATCATGGTTTGGGCCTGTTTTGCTGGATCTGAGCCAGGATGACTTGCCATCATTGATGGAACAATAAATTCTGAATTATACCAGCAAATTCTAAAGGAAAATGTCAGGACATCTGTCCATGAACTAAAATGTAAAGAGAAAGTGGGTCATGCAGCAAGACAACGACCGCAAGCACACAAGTCATTCTACCAAAAAATGGTTAAACAAGAACAAAGATGATGTTTTGAAGCGGCCAAGTCAAAGTCCGGACCTTAATCCAATTAAAATGTTGTGGAAGGACCTGAAGCAAGCAGTTCTTAGGAGGAAACCCACCAACATCACAGGGTTCAAGTGTTTCTGTACTAAAGAATGGGCTAAAATTCCTACAAGTTGTTGTGCAGGACTGATCACCAGTTACAAAAAACGTTACCTGCAGTTATTGCTTCAAAAAGGAGTCACAACAGATACTGAAAGCAAAGATTCACATACTTTTGCACCTCGCAAATATTTAACACTGGATCATTTTTCTCAATAGCTAAGAGACAAAGTATATATTTTTGTCTTGTTTGTTTGATTGGATTCTCTTTGTCAACTTTAAGGACTTGTGTGAAAATCTGATGATGTTTTGCATTAGAAATATAGAAAATTCTAAAGGGTTACAAATTTTCAAGCAGCTCTGTATATCAATATTACAATATTAAGTTCTTTTTATTCATTCATAAATGTATGGATTTTGTCTGTCTGTCTATTGTGTAACATTAAAAAGTTAAAACAAAGATAGTACTTCTAAACCCATGGTTTGTGTTTGACAGCATAGGAACGGTTTGTCTGTTTTTATAAAGGAGCTCAAGCGCTTCCTACCAGAGCCAGTTTCTCACTAAATTCATAATTTAGCACAGTTTTATCATTGGCAGAATATGAAATAGTTCAAATGTGTTAAAATATAAGAATTTCAGTCAAATACCATTTATGGAATAAGTCAAACTTTAACTTGTGGGGGAAAAAAAACAATCTGTGGACCAAATTCCACTGAAAATCTGCAGACTTGGCAACCCGACTTTTTGAAATCCCGTATTATCGTGAGGTCTCGGTGTAAATGTTACTGCTGGCACATTCACATTCATTTCTTATAATCAAACGTGACATGTGAATCTGTCTTCTCCAGTGATAAATGTGAGCTTGGCTGGTGTTTGTGTCTCAGATCACTGTGTTCCATTTTGTCTCTGGTGTTTCTCTTTAAAAGCATCAGTTGTGTTTTTTCTGTTTTCAATACTGAAATGTTCTCTTTTCCCATTTTTTCTTATTCTTGTTTTACTTTGGTGCATCAGGATGAAATCATGGTAAGTATTTAGTTTGTGTTTCCTAAGACATGTGCTACACAAGTGTTTATCACAGTAATTAACATCTCCTAATCACAACTGGACTCAGATGAAACATGCTTTTGCATCATATGATGCAGTGATGAATGTCTAGTCTACATCTGTGTGTCTGTATTCAGCTGTTGCATAAGACTCTTTCACCACACAAACCCATTTCTCCGTGTCTCCCTGAAGCCACAGCGTCACTGAAGATGTCAGTCAAGCGTAATGACTGTATAGTGTGCACTAGAAAGGGTTTGGCTTTTATCTTCATGCCACAAGCGTGTTCTTTATTTAGTCCAAACACTCATTCACTGCAGCATTTCATGCAGTTCACTCACTGTGAGCTGTTGTATTTCAAGATATTTAGAGCTATTTTCATACATATACAGTACATAAAAAAATTGGGATCAGTAAGAATTTTAATTGTTTTAAAGATGTCTCTTATGCTTATCAAGGCTGTGTTCATTTGATCAAAAATACAGAAACAATTTACGATTTAAAACACTGTTTTTCTATATTAATATACATTAAAATTTAATTTCTATCTGTAATTAAAGTTGAATTTTCAGCATCAATACTCCAGTCTACAGTGTCACATGATCCTTCAGAAATCATTCTAATATGCTGATTTATTAGAATTATCAATGTTGGAACCTGTGATACTTTTTTCAGGATTCTTTGATCAATAAAAAGTTAAAAAGAACAGTATTTAAAACAGAAAGGTTTCTTTTTTTGACAGAAATTTATACTTTTATTCACCAAGGAGAAATTAATTAATAAAAAGTGACAGCAATGATTTACATTTTTGGAAAAGATTTATATTTTGAATAAATGCTGTTCTTTTGAACTTGTTATTCATCAAAGAAAGAATCACAGGTTCCAAAAAACTTTTGGCAGCACAACTGTTTCCAACACTGATAATTCTAATAATAAATCAGCATATTAGAATGATTTCTGAAGGATCATGTGACACTTAAGACTGGAATAACAGCTGATGAAAATTCAGCTTTGCATCACAGAATTAAATTATATTTTAAAGTATATTAAAATAACAACCATTATTTTATATTGTAATAACATTTTGCAATATTACTGTTTTTTATATATGTTTGATCAAATAAATGCAGCCTTGATGAGCATAAGATAATTTAAAAAAAAACATTTCTACAAGTACAAGTTTTACTGATCCAAAACTTAAATATATATATTTAAAAATTATATTGAAAGATAATTTTGTTTTTTAAGTAGTGTTAAATTTTATTAAATATGAAATGAAAATGAAAAATTAATGAAATGACAATTAAAATTCTTCCTAAGAATCATTAAACAAATGTCACAAATAAAAGTGACTAAAACAGTTGCTGAAAATTGCATGATAGAAAAAACAACAAAAAAACAACATGTATACAAAGAACTTGCTGTATGCATTTAAAACCCGATTTGCTCAACAATTTGTTGATTATTATCAACAGAAGAGAAGAGAAAATAAAATACAGATTGTAATTAATATATAATATAACAATTTATATGTTTAGCTTGTGAAGATCTCACTCCTTGGAAAGTTTGATTTGTTTGCTACAGTAAATGGTTTCTAGTGATGTACTTATTTATCCATCCACTTGAGGCAGACGCGAGTCACAGGACAAAAGTGAATTGAAGCAACACTTTAAAGTTTGAAAATACAAATTCAAACAGATCTCCATTACTTTTTAAGACTTGAATAGCTCTGCTCACAAATATTAAACTTTGGAAATAACTTTTACTGTACCTTCTGATCAAAAAGTGCTGTTCTTCAGTATTTTTCTCTTGTTTTAGTGCAAATGTCTAAAGATTCTTAAATCAAGATACATTTACTTGAGAAGCAAAATGACAATAAGACTTGTTTTCTGTTAAATTGGTTAAACTTATGATTATGATTAAGTTTATGATTAAAACAAGCACAAATATCTGACAAAAATGATCATTGATAGATATTTGTTTTTTGCTTTAAGCATACAGTAAACTCAATTTTGTTGAATTTCTCAAAACACAAAACATAATTTCTTTATTTTCCATCCTATCTTGATTTAAGGATATTTGTTTTAAATGATAAACAAAAGTTTTTTGTTGTAGTATATACTAAGGTTTTAAATTGTGACCCTGTACAACAAAACCAGTCATAGTCATAAGGGTCAATTTTTTGAAATTTAGATTTATACATCATGTAAAAGCAGAATTAATAAGCTTTCCATTGATGTATGGTTTGTTAGGATAAGACAATATATGAAAATCTGGAATCTAAGGGTGCAAAAAAATCTAAATATTGAGAAAATCACCTTTAAAGTTGTCCAAATAAAGTTCTTAGCAATGCATATTACTAATCAAAAATTACGTTTTGATATATTTATGATAGGAAATGTACAAAATATAGTCATAGATCACGATCTTTTCTTAATGTCCTAATGATTTTTGGCATTAAAGAAAAATCATTTTGACCGATACAAGGTATCGTTGGCTATTGCTACAAATATACCCGTGATACTTATGACTGGTTTTGTGGTCCAGGGTCACAATTGTGAAAGGATGAATTTAGACTTAACAGAAACCTATAGTTTATACAGTGTAGTATATTTCAGGTTTCGTAAGTGTTTATCATTGCACACAGTTTGTTGTTTTTTTTAGAAGGCAGTATATACTATAATGTACAGTATTTCATGGCTGATGTCTGTGTGTGATCAGGTGATCAGGAAGGGCTGGTTGACCATCAATAACATTGGCATCATGAAAGGTGGCGCTAAGGAGTACTGGTTTGTCCTGACGGCCGAATCGCTGTCCTGGTACAAGGATGATGAGGTGAGACGCGTTTTCTGAGTTACGATTTGGTCAACTGTTGCTGTGTCGGGTTGGTTAAGATGCTCAAACAGAGTGGTTTTGAAACATTTGGAGCAATCAGCCTACAAATATGTGACTCTACACTTTAAGACAGGATATGAGTAACATGCAAAAAATGACACACATCAGCCTTGACGCTTTTATGAACTCAGTTCTGTCTCGCTTTAGTCTCAGGACCGCATCACAACTGATCGTTCACTTCAAAGTTAAAGCAACACTGTCTTGATTTACGTTGGATCGCTGCCTCGAAACGTCCCGCGTGCTTCGTTCAAACGGCGGCGCCATCGCGGCTGCTGCTCACCAATCATTATTCCCTTCAGCTTTAACGCCACACTTTTATGTGGAATTATTTATATCAATTTTCCGCTATAGAAAAGAAATGATCTCAATTCCGTTATTTTTAATCCGTCCCGTTTTGGCGGCTTTTGCTGACTTGACTCTCTTTTTCCCCTGGCGTGTTTTTGGCCGGAATATTTTCCAGCACTGGAAGGTTTTCCTGCTAAATGAAGCTTGTAGGACCTGCCGAGAGCTTTTCTCTGATGATGCCGCCTACGGCTTTCCACACATGCTCAGTCTTTCAGAAAGGAAAAGCAAAGAAAAGGTTACAGGATGATGCTGTCTGGTACACTCAATCGTCAATCCTGTTTGGATCGTCACGTTTGGTGGGGTCAATATTTATATGAACAGAAGGACTTGTGAACTGCCAGTGTGTTAATGGACATAAGGTCAAACTTACATTCACACATACTATTTCTCATTTTCTTGATGAAAAACTATATAGATCATTTTTTTAGTAATAAAAAGTGTGAAATTAAAAAAAAATTTAAAAACACACCAAAATTACTAAAATTTTCTTTTACAAATTTACAAAAAAAAAACCTAAAATGAACAGAAAATGTAAAAAGTGTGAAATAGTTTTTTTTGTAAAACATACTTTAATACTCTTTATTTACAACTTTACAACCAGAATATTTTTTTAACAGCGCATTTGTGGTTGGGACGATTTTTGTAACGTTTTTGAAAGAAGTTTCTTTGGCTTACCAAGGCTGCATTTATTTGATCAAAAATACGGTAAAAATTGTGAAATATTATTACAATTTTAAATAGCTGTTTTCTGTGTGAATCTATGTTAAACTGCAATTTATTCCTTTGATCAAAGCTAAATTTTCTGAGCATCAAAGCATCATTACTCCAGTCCTCAGTGTCATATGATCCTTCAGAAATCATTCTAATATGCTGATTTGCTGCTCAACAAACATTTCTGATTATTATCAATGTTGAAAACAGTTTTGCTGCCCAATATTTTAGTGGAAACCATCATACATTTTATTTTTCAGGGTTCACAGATGAATAGAAAGTTCAACAGAACAGCATTTATTTAAAGCAGACATATTTTTTAACATCATAAATGTCTTTAATGTCCCCTTTGATTAGTTTAATACATCCTTGATGAATAAAAGAACTATAAGTTTATTTATAGTGCATTCTGATTCCATGTTGACTCTAAAGTGTTGTCTAGGTAGGCGTCTCGTGTAAAGCTGGCACACACATGTGCATACCAGAGCCTGACCTGTCACACACACTCACACACACTCGCCAAGAGAGGGCTGCTCCTCATAAAACCATTGACTTTCAAAGAAATGTGTGTGTGTGGTTAGCTGGTTTGGGTCACTCTAACTAGGAGCATGTGGGGCAGAGACAGCGAGGGGGGCGCTGCGGTCCACTTTCATCTGTCTGGAAACACAAAGTCTCCTTCACACACACACACACACTCTCTCTCTCTCTCTCTCCTGTGTGTATTTATTTTATCGTGGGCTGGCGATGTCGGTTTCCCAGCACTCAGAGCCCCAAAACTAACACAGTCCGGCTCAGAAGTAAAACAGTCACTAATGAGCTCAGAAAGCAGCAGAAACGCTTCCACGAGTGTGTCTGAACGCAACACACACGCACGCATGTTTTCTTCTCCTCCGGTGGCTGAGGTCGAGACCCTCATCACTCTCTGTCTAAATGATCAACAAGCGTCTTAGTGACATCACTTCCTCTTGACATCTCAGTGCAGATGTATTTCTGCCCAACCTGATTTTTCACAAAGCCAGTTCCCTCGTCTTCTCGTTTTCGGGGGGTTGGGCGAAGCAGGCAGCGCTGGTGATACTGGATCTGCTTCCTATTATCACACATGCAGACTGAGCACCAGTGACTTACAAAAGACATGAATGAAGAAAAACCTGGATGCATATGAACCAGCAACCCTCTCGATGGCCTCAAAGGCCTGTCAATCAAACACACACACACACACACACACACATGCTCTAAATGAGGACGTATCATAGGCTTCTGCCATCTTTATCTAAGTCTGAATGAAAATTAAATGAGAATGAAAATAACCTAAACCTACTGCTAAAATTTTAATTATGAATCATTTTTACCTTATTTTTTGCAGATTTTGTCAGATGCTACTTACTTTTGAGTACAGCTTGGTCCACAAACTATAGTTAAATTGTGATGGACGCTATTTTATAATTGCTGTTCTCTATACACATGCATCAGACACAGTGTTTATACTTTAAAATTTCACATTTAATTTAATTTCCTAAATTAAAATTGTTTCTACACTGAATTTTTTTTAAGTGCAGACTATTTGTTTGGCTATTGCATGGCGTATTGTGTTGTTTTTCCAGCATCTCACGCCATGAGTGCCATGTTTTTAAGATGCTGTGTGTATCAGCTCAAATAAAGCCGTACGCACTTTAAAATCAACATGGAATCAGAATGCACTATAAATAAACATGTTCACTTTTATTTTTTTTGAAGACATGTATAATGTTACAAAAGATTTCTATTGCAAAAAAATGGCGTTTTTATTTGAAGTTTATACTCATCTGTGAATTCTAAAAAAAATAATATGTGATATGTGACATAAAATGTCTCATGGCTTCCACAAAAATATTGGGCAGCGCAACTGTTTTCAATGCAACAAGTTATAATTGCATTGTGTTTTGTGTTGTTTTTCCAGCATCTCACGCCATGAGTGCCATGTTTTGAAAGCATTTAGTGTTAAAAGCACTTTCAAAGACATTAATTTTTCACTTTTTGTACCCACAAATTCCATCTTAACAAAAACAAACAAACAAACAAACAATGAGTGCCATGTTTTTAAAGTGCTTGAATAATGTCATACGGAAAACACACGTTTCCTAACTGACAACTGACATCTTTGCAGTGTGTGTGTGTGTGTGTGTGTGTGTGTGTGTGTAAAGCAGAAGTAAAGGCATCGGATCAGGAAATGCTGTGATCCAGGAGAAGACTTAAGTGGAAACATGTTTATCTGGGTTTCATTTGTCTGGATGTTTGAGAGTGTGTGAACGACAAGCCTGAAGATCTTCATATGAGACCCATTGAGAAACTGTTTTATCTTTGGTTTTTTGTTTCTCTCTCACTGACTCACTCCTTCTATTTTATTTAACCAGATCCAGATGAATATGCAAGACAAAAAGAACCGCTTTCATATCTCAGCTGAGAAACAGACCCACAGTTTCAGAAGTGAGCTCAACAATGTCAAAGTGCTCAAATCTGTAGTCTAAATTCAGAGATCTCAATATGAACATTTATAAAAAGTCATTGTTTAGCAACTATTGTCTGTGTCTGAAATTGCAAGAGAAAACAGAACTGGACTGTTAAGATAAAATGACAATCTTCACACTTGCATTAGTATCATTTTATACTTTATTTTGTATTTCATACTTTATTTGACTGCACACTGAAGAGATGATTATTTCATAAAGTCACTTCACATCAGTCATGCGATCTGCTGTCGTCACGCTGATCGACTGAACCCCTGACTCCTCTCGTCGTCATAGCGATGTGTTCATCAGTCGTCATGGTGACGGTCCGTCTTGAGCATCCCCGTCCAGCCTAACCAATGTGCAGACTACTGTACAAACGCTACTTCCTGAACAGGTAGTCTGAACACTGGGCAGGCGGGACGGGCGTCCGGAACTAATGCAACATCCCGTTTCCGGTCATGAAACTTGCGTTGCGGTCGCTAGGTGATACCCATGGATTGGGAGAGTTAGTGCGAGTCTGATGAGGCCATGATAGAGTCTGAAACAGGCAGAATATGGAGGTGAGACACACAGATGATCCGTTCTGATTGGAAACTTCCTGTTTCCTGTGGAGAGTGATGATGCATTCACTGCGGTTTCATGTTTCACATAGAAATTCCCTAAAACTCTGCTGCACGTTAAAGAAGGTAAATGGATTTAGTACGAACTAACGGATGTTTAATCTGCTATTTATACACTTTATGTACTAAACACACATATATATATATATATATACACATTTTTTATTTAATAACCCTAATAAATTGTAGTACTTAAGCTCATTTCTGGTAATTATTATTTATTTTATTTTTTTACTTTTTTTTTACATTTTTATATCAACTTATTAAATTGTACTTGTTTCCGGTAACCATTTAAAAAATTCTAATTTTTAGAGAAGGTTTGTAGAAATTTTTACAGTGTCTATATATACATATAAAGTTAAATTAAGGTATTAAATCAATATATTTTTATCTATCTATATATGTATTTATCTATCTATCTATGTACACATATATATATATATATACAGGCTTTAAGTTTTTTTATGTTATTTAGTGATTAATTTAGCATTTTGACTATTTTGTCCTCACTGACCTCTGAAATAATCTTCATCACAGCTGATGACTTTAGCATTCATCTGCTCTCACATAAGTTCGGCTGTACGATTAACATCAGATCAGCTGGTCAAATGAATCGCCTCTAAACCGAATACATCATCAAACTCGACATGCCCCGTTAAAAGCCCCGGTGATGAAGATACTGCACCTCATCGTCCTCTCCAGTCCAGGTGTTTGTCCTGCTGTTTGTTGAGTGTTGATTCCAGTATTTCTCAGTTTGCATCTGCAGGACCTCAATGAGTGCGGCTGAATAAATGTCTCTTCATCTTCACCATCACTCACAGATCGCTCCGTGTTCCCAAATAAATCATAAAACTGCATCCACTAACATCCGTCCCGCGTCTCCTAAAATCAGCATCTGACGGTGCGTCTCGTCCCTGCCGGACGCCCATGCAGTGACTCGCAGGCTTGACGTGGCAGAGGACTGTTAACTAACTTCACTAGTGAGAGAGTGAAGGAGCAAGAGAGGAGAAAGAGGCGGGACTTTCTTCTCCTTCCCGCCTCCGTCTGGCTTTCTGTCATTTTTTTCCTGCTTTTTCGGGGAGGCGGCAGGAAGTGGAGGGTCAAAGGTCAACAGGAAGTGAAGCGCATTAATTTGCTGCATGTGTTGTGTCATTTTGGGGAGGGGGTTGGGGTGCATGTAGCGTGTTCGGTCGCTGCACTTTTTGGGTGGAAAATGCGTGTGTGTGTATGTGTGTGTGTGTGTGGGAGCTGCGTGGCTTTGTAGCGCTGCAGGAATGTCGGAGTTTCTTGGCAAGACGGCGGGCTTGTAATAACTCCAGATGTGCGGGCCTGTGGCGCGCTGGTGTGTTTTTTCTTCTGAAGCCGATTTCCTTTCCCTGTCCGGCTTGAATAAAGAGGCCTTTATGCTGGACGACCCCCCCAGCACCACCCGCGCCGCCCTCGTTTCTCCCACATGTATACGTTGGGTAACTGGGTCGAAATCAGGACCAGATTTGATGTGGGAGGTAACAGGGAGGCTAGAAGGAGCGACCCACAAGAGATCGCATATAAAGCCGCTCCATCACCGACCGAACCACAGCTGACCGGCATTAACGGCCTGTCAGGGGATGGTTCTTACGGATGTTGCTCTTGTTTAAGTTAATCTTACTAGTGCTCTTAGTTAGGTTTACTTAAAGATGATAAACTACAGTTCTTACAGTATTAAAGTTCAGTGTGTGTCGTCCTGCGGTGTTTGTGCATGGGATTATTTACTGTAAATGTTAAAGGATCACTACATATTTTTACTAGAAAACAAGACGAGTTTACATGAGCAAAGAAATTCCAATTTTTGCAATTTATTATTTGTTTATTTAATCACATGCACTAATTGACTAATCTATTTTATATTTGACATTTTAACAGAAAAAAAATGCTTTCACATGCTTAATTAAATTAACTATTTTAAATGTCAAATTTAACAGATTAGTGCATAGGATTAATTAAATTATTAATGAATTTAGGGCTGAAACGATTCCTCGAGTAACACAACTCGTAATACAAAATCATCGAGGCAAATTATTTTCCTCGAGGCTCTGTTTAGTCTATTTACTGTAAATACGGAACACTGTGTTTCCCCACGGACCATTATTACTGACGCACAAACCGATAAACGCCGGACATATGTAAGACCGTAAATTAATGGTGGTTTGTTACGATGTCCCTAAGTTAGCTATGTTTTGTGAAAGACTAAATGCCATTTATTCTCTCTCTGTGACACACGGAAAGTTAGAAAGTTAGTGAATATCAAACAAAGAGTCTCAGCATGATTACAAATGTGATCCTGATTTTATGCAACAGTTCATCAATAAACAAGAAGTTAATATTAAGAGACTTAAGTTTTAGACAGCATATTGCCTGTTTTTGCTCTATTTCGCCAACAAATAACCATTCTAAACACAGCCACAGCACTGTTTTGCGTCTTTGAGCAACATAACGGTGTTTCGTTTTTGAATAAATCACCCGTTAAATGATTCAGTTTAATTGCAATGACTCACTTACTTAACAGTGACTTACTGTCACCTTCTGGTGGTTTTGATTTCACATTTAAAGTATCTTCATTTTAAAAATACATGTAAATATCAGTATTCAATGTTTTGTTTAAAAAAAACAAAATATTATTTATGCAATCATGTGTATATATATATATATATATATATATTTTATTGAATTACCTTTTCTAAAGTAATGTGAAATTGATTGTATTTTTATTTCTATATATATGTATATACATACATACATACAATTACTCGATTAATCAGTGGAATAATCGGTATTATTTTAATAATCGGTATTATTTTAATAATCTGCGATTACTACAATAATTGATAGCTACATCACTAAATTAATTAAAATCATGCCATTATTTATCCTGTACATATTTTAACTGGAAAATTCACAAAATGTAAGATTTAACATAATAGTGCATGTAACTGATTAATAATAACTTAAAACGCATTGTTTTTTTTTTTTTTTTTGATAGTGCATGTTATTATTTACAGTAAATGTTAAAGGATCTTATTTTAATTGGAAAGATCAATTGAGAAAAAAATGAGAAAAAAAGCAAAATAAATAAATAAATAAAATCACATCAAACAGAACTTTCTCGCATTTTTTCCTATCTGGGAAAAAAAAACAATTTACAGTGTGTTTTATGTCAATTTAGCATTCAGTGTGGTGTTGAATCAAATCAAACTAAAATATGTTTAATGCAGTGCATAAAACCCTAATCCTCACTATACGAAACCACTTCCAGTGCAACTCTAAATACTTCTGATTAACATGGTTTGAAGTGATGCTTCTAAAGTGTGAGAGAATTGAAATGACATAAACTTTTCGAGTTTACTTGCTCTTTTTAGTGGTGTTTAAGTTAATCTTACTAGTGCTTGCTTAGTTAGATTTGTTTAACAACTACACTTGTAATACTGATTACTAAAATTCAGTGTGTGTGTTGTCCTGCAGTGTTTGTGCTCCAGAAAACACCTAGCAACCACCAATAAGGCCCTAGCAACCACATAGCAACGCCCTGGCAATAATGCCGGCAAGCATTTTCTGAGCAAATGTAAAAATCAGGTCCTTTTCTCACTCACTTCAGATTCTTGTTCTCTAGTTAATCTCCACCCATTTGTCCAGCTCTCGTTCTGGTCTGCAATGATGTGGTGTGAGTGTTGTATTGTGGGTAGTGAGTCACGGGCGGGTGCTCTGGGTGGTGACTGTGTTTGCTTTAGCTACGGTTTCTCCTCTCAGACCCGAGCAGGACTCAGAAACGCCTCCACGGGGAGCTTGCTCAGCAGTCCTGACAGGAGCACAAATGGACCACTGCAGGAAACACACTCTCTATGGATAGTTTTGTCTTGCTTTAAGGACGTTTAAGTTTTAACTGGAAAATACACAAAAAAATGTTTCGGAAAATGTAACGTCAGATTAACCCGTTACGCATGTAATTAATTCAATTAATACTAAATATTTAGTAAGAAACATTTTTCTTTTTTTTGCTCATGTAAACCGATCTTGTTTTTCAGTTAAAACATGAAAACATCCTTTAGATGTTTACATATTTTAAATTTATATTTAGATGCAAAATTCAACTCATTAGTACATGTGATTATTTGCAGTAAATGTTAATGGAACTTATTTTAACTGAAAAACAGGATGAAAAAAGAAACAAAATCATTTGAACTATTATTTTATTTAATCACATGCACTAATGAGTTGAATTTGACATTGAAATGTATTATTTGAATTTGACATGGAAATTTATTATACATTTTTTTTCTGTCTAAAAAAAGTTTTATTTGAAATTAGTTAATTTGAAGTTAGCATGCACTGAACTAAAACATGTTTGATGCAGTGCATAAAACCCTAATGCTAAACCGTCTCCAGTACAACTCTAATGCAGTTCTCAGTTTACACTGAAAGGATGTAAATGCTGTAAACCTGCACTGTTGGTTCTCACAGACATTTAACTTCACGGCCATGTTCGCTACTACTGTGAAGTACCAGAAAAGCGTCTGTTTGCGACACCTCCTTTCACTGCTAACAAACCATCGTCCTCTCATTAAACTTCTCCCGGCTGTCGGGAACATTTATGTTCTTTATGAGGGTGGCAGTGATAGAGTTCAGTACATTCAGTTCATTTTGGCGCGACACACTTGAGCTTTACTTCTGCCAGCAAACCCAAACACACTCCAATGTCATTTCAGATGACAGATTTTTCACAAAAGTACATTTCTTTAAAATTTAAAAGTGTTGCTAAGTTTTTCCACTTTATTGACAAATCACCATTTCCAGGCAATGCATGCAGCGGTCAAATGTTTCCCTTGAATGCAATGCTGTTTAGATAGAAGTATCTGCCAGATGCGGATTTGACGCAGTGTTTGATGCATGTATACATAGGCAATATTCTATGCAAGTCATTGCATTTGTTTCTTGCCTAACAGATAAAAACTGAGCATGCAGAAATGCATGTCGGATGTCAGCGTCTGACCTTGGCAATGGGGGCGGCCATCGTCCTTTCCACCTACGTGTGAGTCTGTTTGACTGCAGACTTTAAAGCAGGACGCTGAGGGGTTAATGCAGTTAACATGCCTGCGCCGCCACCGCTGCTGTAGACATTAGCGTGTGTTCAGAGGGTTTGTGACGACCCGTCAGACGCTAACCAGAACTGATTCTGTGCTGTTGCTTTTTTTCTTTCATACTTCTTTCTCTTTGTTGTACCATAGACGGATCTTTTCTTTCCAAGTTTCCAGACACATGAGCTCAGCAAAAGGCTTTTGGCTTTACAATGCTGCAGGGAAACAAACTGAAAGTAGTGAAGTCAAATTTATTTATGTAGCGCTTTTCACAATACAGTTTCAAAGCAGCTTCGCAGAAAATCATGATGTTAATGTTTATATTATCTTAATATCTTCATGCATTATAGTTACATTTAGCAGATTAGAGCTGGGTGATTATATAGTTTACATTTTGCAGCAGTACACGCAATCAAGCAGTTGAGATTTGTTATATGGTTTAACCAACTTTATATAAATTGCTGCCAAAATATTCAAATAATAATAAATATATGCTTTTTTTTCTTTTTCTGCTTCGATTGGAAGCATGTCCCTGCCATGAAATAAAAAATAAGCTTGCAAAAATCTTTCAATTCAGACCTTATTTCTTGTAATTCTGAGTTTAAATCTCACAATCTTTTTTCTTAGAATTGCAAGAAATCGAACGAGCGCGATACGAACCCACAATTGAGGAAAAAAGTCAGAACTGGCAGATAAAAGAGTTGCAATTACTTTTTTCATTTTTTATTCCAAAAAAAATAGGCTTCCATAGTTTTTAGTTTAGTTATTTAATGTAAATTTACTAATTATGTGACCCCACAGATCTCAAGACTCTGATTATATAAACTAAATTATATCAAATAAGAGTTTTGCTTTTAAAAAGCTTCCTTAAATAGGTTAAGCTTAGTTTAAGTTACTTTATTTTTAGTAGGTTGTAGTGCACAGCTTGAAGTTAAAGTTTCAAAGCAGCTTCTACAAAAAAACTCGTAGATGTCAAGTGTGTCAAGAGACACAGAGCTGTATGAGAGAACTTTCTACAAAATGACGCTGTGCTTTTTTCCTTTTGTGAATTAAAGACAGAAAGAGGGGGAAAAAACATGCATTTTGAAAATTGCCGTTGGCCTTGGCTCAAGGCGCAGTCGTTCTGGTAATGAGGGGTTAGAGCGGCATTATTGCTCCCAGATGCCTCCCCGCGTCTCTCTGGCCTTTGATGCAAAACCAAGACACCAGCGCTATTCACTCTTACACACACACATATGCGGCTTAAAGCGGCACATTTCTGTTTCAAACTGTTCATTTACATGTATGATCACACCTGACAGTGTGTCCGTTCTGACAGTGGATGCTTGCGCGGCGTATGAACGCGGACATGATGTTTCTCAAAAGTGTGTTTTTTGTGAGGCTGTTTTGTTTGGATTAGCGCAGCGGGCCGCAGTCAGCCGTGAGAAGTGTGTTTATGAATCGAGTCTGAACTTCCTCCGCTCTTATAATTGCGCTGGTATTAGTCACACCAAAACAAAACAATGGAAAATATTCACAGTTCTGTCCGTGTGGTTGGACATTGGAAAGAAACATCTCAAATGAGATCTAGTTTATGTTTCATCTGTCTCTCTGGAACAGAAATGAGGTTTAATTGGAGTTCCAGAATAGATCTCAAGTATGTCTTAAACTGTGTTCCACACATCCTTTGAGCAATGAAAGAGCAACATCTGAGCGGTCAAATGTTCTTAATAAGTGATTATCTTACATTCTTGGGTTTGATTCACAAAAAAAAAAAAAAAAAAAAAAAAATCTTCAAGGAAAAGTTCTCTCAGAAATGAAAGTTTACTCCCCCTAAGGTCATCCAAGATGTGGATGAATTTGTTTCTTCATCAGATGTGTGTAAATGTGTCATTGCATCACTGCCTCACCAGTGGATACCTCTGCAGTGAATGGGTGCCGTCAGAATGAGAGTCCAAACGGCTGATAAAAACATCACAATAGTCCACAAGTAATCCACACCACTCCAGTCCATCGGTTAACATCTTGAGAAGCCAAAAGCTGAAACTAATCCATCATTAAGACATTTTTAACTCAAATACGAGTGCATAATCCATAATGTTGCTTCCTCCAGTGTAAAAGTCCATCTCCTGTTGTCTCTCACATCAAAATCTAACCACATATTTGTTTAGAGCTGTTTTGGTGCTTGATCTGTGCAGATTTCTCTCCTGATTCAGACCAAACCACTTTTTCACAGAAAGAAGCGTTATGGATTATATACTCGTATTTTAGTTAAAAACGCCTCAATGGTGGATTTGTTTTAACTTTTGTCTTCTCAAGATGTTAATGATGGACTGGAGTGGTGTGGATTATTGTGATGTTTTTATCAGTCGTTTGGACTCTCATTCTGACGGCACCCATTCACTGCAGAGGATCCATTGGTGAAACAGTGATGGAATGACACATTTCTACAAATCTGGTGAATAAACAAACTCCTGTACATCCTGAATGGCCTGAGGGTAAGCATATTTTCAGCAGATTTTCATTTTTGGGTGAACTATTCCTTCAAGAAAGAAATTTCTTAAGATAAATGAAGTTTGCAAGAATGTTCCTAAGTGCAATTCTTGAAAATTTCTTAAGACATGCTAAAAATACATTATATTAAAAAGTGTAAGATTCAGGACAAGTTGGAGGTTATGATGAATTTAAAAAATATGTATATATTTTCAGGAATTTATATTCTTAAGTTTTGTCTTGAGACTTCATTTTTAAGAAATGTTTGTGGAAGTACAAAATATTCTGAACTTGACTCTTAAGTTAGGAAATAAGAAGAGTATTTTGTGAATCAGACTCTGTGGGACTACAGCCGCAGGTTATTTAGATCCTTGTTTGACTGGATTGCTAGTATCAGGTGACACAATTTAAACTTCCTGTCTTGAATCACTGTGGGAGATCAGACAGATCAGATCTGGAGCAGATTTCTGCTCTGAAACCAAGTGTACAATGTTTCCAGAGATTCAAGGTTTTAAAGACTTAGACCCATTGAGACTTTACAAGAACATATGGAGAATCATTCAGTGTGTGAGTGTGTGTGTGTCAGAGGTCACGACTGATATACACTGATGTCTGACTTCTCACCCTCTGATGACTTCCATGCGTGTGTGTGAGGTTGTGTTTAGTTGCAGCACTGTGGTCTGCTTCTCTGTATATATGACTCTCTGTGGGTCTTTTTCTTTAAACACACACACACACACATGCACGCACACACATTAAGCCCTGAAATACATCAGAAGTGCTGTGATAAAAATAGTGCTGCGCTGGCGACACAAAGATTCACTGCTGATTTTTTTAATCACTGTTATCTGGGTCTGTTTGGAATGTCAGGGCAGAAAAACTCTTAAAAATATGGTTTATTAATTATTTTATGTGTTTATATTTACTTTTATTTATTTTTTTGCTGGGTTACATTTCATCCTTCAAAAAACAAATAATCTAGCCTATTTTGTAGAACAATCAAAACTGTCTGAATTGTTCATTTTGTTATTTTATTTACTTTTATTTTGTTTGCTTTTTGCACCTTGAGCAGTAATGCTTGACAGAAGAAAAAGAAAATGATTGTACATGCCAAACCATTTCATATCAACAACATTTTCATAGGCTACAGAGTTCAGTTTTTTATATATTGTTTTCTAAATAAACGTAAAAACAATTTTGAGAATGACTCTAATACCATTTAAATTACTTTTTTCATTTTTAATTAAAAAAGCATTAAATTCACTACAGCAAATACTATAATACATAATAAATGAATACTTAATCTAAATAATATATCATATAATTTTTTGCATTATAGTATGTATTTAAGGGACACTCTGATTTAAATGAGTTTTTGAAAGTTTCTGTAAGATTCTAAAAAATAAAAAGTTTGATGTTTTATTATTACTGTATGTGTTTGGGTTTCTAGATTGAATCTAGTGAATAAAATTATTTATTTAATTTGAAAGAGAAACTTTTATGTTGAAAGGAACAGTTCACCCAAAAAAGATCATTCTGTTATCATTTACTCATCCTGTCATTACAAACCTCTGTGACTTTCTATCTTATGTGGAACATGAAAAGTGTTTAATGTTAATGTTTTCTGTACAAAGATCAAGTGTGTCAGATCAAGAGCCTGACTGCTTTGCATTGTACAGAAAAGATCAGTCTGAATGTTCTGCTTTTTGTGTTTCACAGAAGGAAGAAAGTCATACAGGTTTGCAACGATATGAGGGAGAGCAAACGAGGAGGGAAAGTTCGTTTTTTCTCTGAACTGTTCCTTTAAGAGTGCAGCCGTGCTCTTTCTATCATCTCTGTTTCCTCTTTTCCCTGCACTCTTCTCTCTCATATAACCCTCCTCCCAGAAGATCCGTCTCCCTCCTCTCCTCAATCCTCTCTTCCCAAAGTTTGGCTGAAGAGAAGGAAAAGTGTGAGTCACTGAGTGGCTCCCGAGTCAGAAACCGTGTGTGTGTGTGTGTGGAGGAGACGGTTGCTATGGCTTCACAGATGACGTCATCCTCTCTGCACCGTGGCAACTGTATGTTTTATATCTGATGATAAGCACCAGGTCCAGCTGGCATGAGCACCTGACCATGCGGACACACGCTACACACTCGGAAAACCCCTGACATTCAGGAAAACCCACAGAAAAGAAAATCCCAAATGTGATCACATTAAATCCTCCAGAGTTTCAGAAGACATCTTAGCTGTCTCAAACTGTGCTCAGATTTGCCAGAGTCTGCAATTAAAATTTAGAGATCTCAATATGAACTCGAATTCAAAATTTCATTGATAATGATTTTTCAGTGCAATAAGAAAACAATCAACAAAAACCATTATAACAATAAAAAACAATAAAACAATAACATATATATATATATATATATATATATATATATGTTATATTCACAAACACACATGTACATATAATCTATTTATCAAAATGCTTTTTTTCAAAAATAAACCTCATTTATTAACTAAATTTATATATAAAATTTTTTAAATACTAAAAAAATATATTTTTAAAAAATTTTTACTACTATTACTTTACTATTTTTTAACTACAATATTACTACAAGAATATTAAATTATTCACAAAAATAAATAAATATACAAAATAAATAAAGAAATAATTAACATTATAAGTAACATTAATTTAATAAACAGATATTCTCTACCTAATCAGAAATCAGTGTTATTTTAGTATTCTGAATTAGTTTTTATTTTCATATTTTAAATTTTGATTTTAATTGTAAAGTTTTAGTAAATTTGTATGTTTTTTTTTTTTTTTTTTTTGTCTGTAGTTTTTAACATTTATTTTATTTCAAGCTAATTTTTTTTTAAGATTTAGGTCTTTTTTTATCATTTCACTATTATCTTTTCATTATTATCATTAAGTATTTTTATCTATGTAATTTTAGGAGAAGAAAACTTGATTATTCAGTGAAACATAACTGAGTCTTTACAACATCTCATGAGCACCAATCAGAAATCTTTCTGCCACGGGAAGCATCACGTGCCGCATTCTTTTTTTGTCTGCTCCAGCTGGCCGGTGTATTTTTACGGGCATTACGGCAGGGCGCGGTGCTCGCTCTGGTGGGTAGGGGAATACCGGGCTGTGCCCGCTGGGCTCCGGGCCCCTGACGGCCAGCCAGACGGCTGTGGTGCACCAGTCAGCCTGCAGACTCCGCCATCGCCCTACCACCCGCCCGCCCTGATGGTTTATTTTAGCTCTGTCGGCTCTAATCAGTTCCAGCCGCGTGTGGCGAAGACTAAAAATCACTCTGCTCAATGTATATATACAGTTCTCACACACACACACTCACTCACTGGAGTCTGTTCTTTTCTCTGCGCTCTTTCTTTCTGTTACTTGGTCTCTCATCGCTGTTATCATCACTCATGTTCATGATCTGAACAAACCTATAACACTACATATTAACAGTTTTAATCTCATAGATGATGAAATAGGGGGGGAAATCCCACAGAAGCACATTTTAAAAAAAGAGCACTAACTTCGCATGCATATTTTTAGTGCCCAAAACTAACTGCATAGAACGTGTTTGTCTTTTGTTCTGTCTTTTCTTCAAGGTCTTAATCAATTTCTAGTTTAATCATTTCAAGCCAAAGTCACTGAAATACAATCAGCTTCACAGACAAGCTGTTCAACAGAATCAGCATATGAAACCCGATCATTCTCTCAATCTTTCTCATTTGTGCACATATTTCATTAATCTCAGCAAACTCTGTTCTGCCCACTGCAGGAGAAAGAGAAGAAGTACATGCTACAGGTGGACAATCTGAAGTTCAGAGATGTGGAGAAGGGCTTCATGTCCAGCAAACACATCTTTGCCCTATTCAACACTGAGCAAAGGTCAGAGGTCATAATCCTTAATAATAACTGCAAAAAGCAAACATAAAAAAGCTTACACAACCTGCTTGACTTTTGTCATGTGAGGTAGAGTAAAACAGGATGTTCAATGGGAACAAAAAACGTTTATGGGATAAAAGGCAGTTTTAACAAAACAAAAGTAAATGCAAAGATTGAGAAATGTATTATTTTTTAAATATATTTTTTCTTTGGAAATTCATGCATTGATGAATAAATCACAGTAATATCAGCATTAACCATTTCATTAGGCTCTATTTAACCCTGTAAAGCCTGACATATGAAATAATAATCAAATCTTTTTTTTTAATAGTACAATTTATTGAATCTAATTTTTTACCATCGTTTTTCTTTCTTTTTTTTTTTCTAATTTTTTAACCTAAAAATGTTTGCATGTTATTTGTTGACTATCATATTTGATCCATCAGGCTTCTGTTGCTCATATAGTCTGATATACTGAGAATTAATTCAGAGACTCAAATTGAGCAAAAATATGAATTTGGTGCAGATGCTGATATTTATATGATGAAAGTCTGATGAAAGTTTACTTGATAAAAATAATTAAGATTTGACAGCAAAGATAGTTTCAATTCAGTTGATAGTTTCAATTTTGACTATCATGCTGAGTTTAAAGACTAATCTAATGCATCTAATGCCATGGCAGGAACGTGTATAAGGACTACCGTCAGCTCGAGCTGGCTTGTGAGAGTCAGGAGGAGGTGGACGGGTGGAAGGCTTCGTTCCTGCGTGCTGGCGTCTATCCTGAGCGTGTGGTGGTGTGTGTTCAGATGTGGATTGATAAGATGTAAGTAGGAATGAATAAATAGCAATGATGCACCTCAAAATGCTTTTCTCTTTCTCTCACGCTGCTTCCCGTGGCGTCACACTAGGAGAAGGAAAAGGTACAAGTTTTGTGTAGCATTTGGATTTTTTTATGCATCTTTTGCATTGCCTATTTCCATGTTTGTGTGATTATGTCTGTGTGCATCTGTAGAGCGACGCTAGTGAGGAGAACGGTTCAGATGGTTTCATGCACTCCATGGACCCTCAGCTGGAGAGGCAGGTGGAGACCATCCGGAACCTGGTGGACTCTTACATGGGCATCGTCAACAAGACTGTACGAGACCTGATGCCCAAGACCATCATGCATCTGATGATCAATAATGTAAGCAGTATCAGATGCTCGTCTGTGTTTAGCATAGGTGCTTGTGTGGTGAAAGGTTGTTAGTTCAAACCCCACAAGGGTTGATTCATGAATTCATGATTCAAAATCATCAACTAAGACAGTTCTTCACTCTATAAAATCATTTTATACATTAATTTCTTAGGCTGTAAATGATCAACATGATCAGAACTTTGCCGTTAAACCTGTTGCATACAATCTACTACATGCCGGCTGTCATCTGATTGATAGTTTAGCCTTTTTTATCCAGTAAAAGCTCTCTTAGTGTAATTGCACAAACATCCACCTTCAGCAGCTTTTTTGTTGTTAAATTTCATTACTAATAAAGCGACCACTGATATTTACATAATTTTATGTCAGTATCTGCTCTGCTGTTACAAAGATCTCAACATCTGAGCTGTTTTTTCCTCCATATTCTCACTGAATCAGACTATATGAGACATAAACCCTGATGGATCACACATGATACTTAACAAAAAACACATGCAAACTATGATTTACTTACATTTTTTTAAAAGTTAGATTTTCCTGACTGTTTTCTTAACATCTGATCTCTCAGACGAAGGAGTTCATCAATGCAGAGCTGTTGGCTCAGCTGTACTCGTGTGGAGATCAGAACACTCTGATGGAGGAGTCGGCCGAGCAGGCGCAGCGGCGTGACGAGATGCTGCGCATGTACCATGCGCTCAAAGAAGCGCTGAACATCATCGGTGACATCAGCACCACCACCGTCTCCACCTCTCTGCCTCCGCCCGTGGACGACTCCTGGCTCCAGGTGCAGCGCACAGGCTCTGGAGGAAGGTGCGTTTACGATGGAGAGTATGGATGTCATATAGATAAACGGGCTAATCGAGGGTATTATGACTTCAGTGGGGAATTAAAGTCTTGATGTAGAAATAGGCATTCAATATGTCACTGAGATTTTTAATTACGTCCTTTCTGCTATACACTATCAGAATTTTATGTCCCTAAATATTATAGTACAATAATATCCTATACTGTTATAAATATATACTTTAAATATTTTATTAGTATAAACCATAATAATAATTATATTCTACTTATCTCACCTGAATATGTTATAGTGTTGATTTAGATCGGGACTTCGGTGAGCGGATCGCGCATCATTTGATTCAGATTGGATCTTCCGTGCGGGTTTGTGAATCATTATATTCAGATCGGATCTTCGGTGCGCGGATCGCGAATCATTTGATTCAGATCGGAACTTCGGTGAGCGGATCGCGAATCATTTAATTCAGATCGGATCTTCGGTGCGTGGATCGTGAATCATTTGATTCAGATCGGGACTTCGGTGCAGGTTTGCGAATCATTATATTCAGATCGGATCTTCGGTGCGCGGATCGTGAATCATTTGATTCAGATCGGATCTTCGGTGCGTGGATCGTGAATCATTTGATTCAGATCGGGACTTCGGTGCGGGTTTGCGAATCATTATATTCAGATCGGATCTTCGGGGTGCGGATCGTGAATCATTAGATTCATATCGGAACTTCGGTGCGCGGATCGCGAATCATTTGATTCAGATCGGGACTTCGGTGCGGGTTTGTGAATCATTAGATTCAGATCGGATCTTCGGTGCACAGATCGCGAATCATTTGATTCAGATCGGGACTTCGGTGCGGGTTTGTGAATCATTATATTCAGATCGGATCTTCGGTGCGCGGATCGTGAATCATTTGATTCAGATCGGAGCTTTGGTGCGGGTTTGCGAATCATTATATTCAGATCGGATCTTCGGTGCGTGGATCGTGAATCATTTGATTCAGATCGGGACTTCGGTGCGGGTTTGCGAATCATTATATTCAGATCGGATCTTCGGTGTGCGGATCGTGAATCATTTGATTCAGATCGGAACTTCGGTGCGCGGATCGCGAATCATTTGATTCAGATCGGAGCTTTGGTGCGGGTTTGCGAATCATTTGATTCAAATCGGGACTTCGGTGCGGGTTTGCGAATCATTATATTCAGATCGGATCTTCGGTGCGTGGATCGTGAATCATTTTAATTAAGACCGGGACTTCAGTGCGGGTTTGCGAATCATTATATTCAGATCGGATCTTCGGTGTGCGGATCGTGAATAATTTGATTCAGATCGGAACTTCGGTGCGCGGATCGCGAATCGATTCAGATCGGAGCTTTGGTGCAGGTTTGCGAATCATTTGATTCAGATCGGGACTTCGGTGCGGGTTTGTGAATCATTATATTCAGATCGGATCTTCGGTGCGCAGATCGTGAATCATTTGATTCAGATCGGATCTTCGGTGCGTGGATCGTGAATCATTTGATTCAGATCGGATCTTCGGTGCGTGGATCGTGAATCATTTGATTCAGATCGGGACTTCGGTGCGGGTTTGCGAATCATTATATTCAGATCGGATCTTCGGTGTGCGGATCGTAAATCATTTGATTCAGATCGGAACTTCGGTGCGCGGATCGCGAATCATTTGATTCAGATCGGAGCTTTGGTGCGGGTTTGCGAATCATTATATTCAGATCGGGACTTCGGTGCGGGTTTGTGAATCATTTGATTCAGATCGAGACTAACGGATCTTTTTTCTTTTTTTTTTTTTTTTTAAACTTAAACAGTAGAAAACATCAAACCCTGAAGCCATAACCATGGTTTTATTATAGTAGTGTAGCAACCAAGTTTTTTTTTCGTATAACCACAACTTTACTACAAATACCATGGTGAAACTATGGTGTAGCAAAACCTTGCTTAATTTCTGGTGGCCATAGTTTGTTTGTTTGTTTATTTATTTTCCTTAAGGTGTGTGTTGTCAGATAAAAAAAGGTTTACAAAGTCAGACATCAGATTTTTAAAAGTGTAGATTTTGTAGGGATTCCAATGACATATCCCTACCAATATCCAGTGACTACTAAATTGTCCTTAGCAACTATTTTAATCAAACAATTAAATGTCTGTTGGCCTCTGTTATGTCCCCACCAATGCCAAAATCAAACCTACGTCAAATGCAAACCTATGTAAAAAATGTAAAATACTTTATTCTTCTTCATTTTAGAAGAAGTTATTAATAATAGAATTATTATTATAAACCATAATACATATTATTATCTATATATAATACATATTGGTACATTGTGTATTTGTATGAATTTATCATCCTCATCCTATCTGGGTTAATGCTGGGCTCATGAATATTAATTATATTCTCTGAGGGGACAGTTCAGAAAGGTTCCCCAGGATGTCAACAGAAACTGTTTAATAATAATCTTTCATGAGCTCAGCCCTGTTCCATAATAAGCAACTCCATCATGAATACACCACTAATGCTCAGTTACAGACTGGGATAGTAGTGCCACCTGCTGCTGGAATGTGAAATATGCTTACTGGCCACCACAGAATCCTAAGAGATGCATACAGTCAAATATGTAATTAAGAAAAGCTGATTTCTGATTATTCACTGCCTTTGTTGCTCTTTACATTTAACTTTTAGAATGTGATGCAAAACAGTATATGTAGTGGTAAATAAAAATGGACTGACTTTGATTAAGTCAAAGTATGTGTTATTATCACCGAAGAGAATTTTTTTAGAAAATACAATATTTCTCTGTTAGGTCTCCGGCAACCAGCCCGACCCCTCAGAGACGGGCCCCTCCTCCGGGGCCTCCTGCACGCCCAGGTTCTCGTGGCTCAGCCCCAGGCCTCCCTGCTGCCGGCGGGCCACCCGTTCCCTCCCGTCCAGGAGCCTCTCCAGACCCCTTTGGCGGGCCCCCACCTCAGGTCCCGTCCCGGCCTAACCGCGCACCTCCCAGTGTGCCCAGGTGAGACTCAATTATGTCAGACAGTAGAACCTGCTAATAAGATGTATTTGTGCTGAAAAACAATAATAATGTGCTCAAATTTAAGGCATAAAGTCTGCAGCACTAGCGCCACCTAATGGAATTGCAATCTGTGGGTCTTGTTCAAACTATAGAAGACAACCAATTCCGTCTGATGTCGCTATTGCAGCAGAAATGATACACTGTTTACATGAAACATTCAGAAATGCTGAGAAAACACTAACCTTCTAGTCCTGCAGTCTAATAAGAACATCCGTTTGCTCTTAGCCGCGGAATGTGAGACTCTAACCGGTGGAATAAGTGCAGTGGTGTGGGTGAGTTAACCGGTCACCATACCAACGTTTAAACGATAAGCAGCCATTACTGAAATTCAGCTCATTGTTTATCAGTGTCATCAAATCAGATTCAGATGTCCACAGTCTGACGCCCTGCTTGTAACTCTTATTATCGTTCAAACGTTACAGATTTAAACCATTTAATGCACAATGTGTTCTCAGTAGGGCTGGGTGATATAGCAGACATTCACAGTGATTCTGCTAATGCAGCATTGTGAATATTGTGATGATTTAGATGTGTTTTCTCATTAGACTTTTTCTTAAGACTTTTTTATTTTTTATATATTAAAATGTTTTAGCATAAATACACTTCCATTCAAAAGTTGTGGGGTCAGTAATATTTTTTTTAATGTTTATGAAAGTTGCTTATACTTCCAAAACTGAGAAATATTTTTACAACTTAAAATAGCTGTTTTCTATGTAAATCTATAGTCTAATGGAATTTATTTCTGTGATCAAAGCTGAATTTTCAGCATCATTACTCCAGTCTTCAGTGTCAGAGATCATCCTAATTTGCTGATTTGCTGCTCAAGAAACATTTCTGATTATTAGCAATGTTGAAAACAATTGTGCTGCCCAATATTTTTGTGGAGACTGTGATACATATTATTTTTCAGGATTCACAGATGAATAGAAAGTTCAAAAGAACATCATTTATTTGAAATAGAATCTTTTGTAACATTATGAATGCCTTTACTGACACATTTTTTATGAATTTAATATATCCTTGATGAATAAAAGTATTAATTTCTAAGAAAAAATAAGTAACTAAACCCAAAATTTTGAACCGGTTTAAATGATAAATAATAAAAAGTAATGTTTGTGAATGTAATTATTATAAATATACATTAAAAAAAGTAAAATACATTTATATTACATATGTAGCATATTTAAGTAATAATTTCTTTAGAAAAAAAATTTTTTTTACCCCAGACTTTTTTTAAAGGTACTTAATACACAGGTATTGGTTTTAAAAAAAATACAAATTGATTAGTTTAACTACCATTTCCCTATATTTACATTTTGTATTTAGTAAGTTTAATCTTAGCTAAAATGAGTATTTGCTTGAAATTATGTTTTCTCAAAATTTCATCAAAAGGCGTATAAATATCAGTAATTTTAATGCTTTAAGTATATCACCCAGCTCTAACAGTCAGCATATCTCATGTATGAATGTCTCAATCACGTCGGCACACGTCAGCACCTCACATACTGCAGACAGATGCTTTACTAACTGTCCACAGGACGGAGTGAGGGATGTTTCTGTTCTCTCTGTTTTTATTTGTGTTCATTGCTGAATTTGTCCTCTGTTGCGTGTGATTTGACTCGTTCTAACACTAACAGCAAACGCTTGCTTCCTGACAGCAACACACACATACACAGTTCCCAGCAGTCACTCACACACCTTTCATTATGACCCTAATTAAATCCTAATTTTAACGCTGGAGTCCTTGATAAATGATTTGCACGCTGATCTGCAAAACCTCTGAATTGCAAAATCCAAAAAAAAAAAAAAAAACAGTGACATGATGATAATGATGATTGCTGATGCATTTAAATTCATAATTGGCTGTTCAATATTCACACAGAGGTTTTGGACGTCAGTTTTTGGTTAGCTTGGATTGGAGAAGTGTTGATGTTTCTGTCTCCTCCATGTTAACTGTGTGTGTCTCGCACATCCCTCTCTTCCTCCTCCCTGTCGCTCTGGCTCCTCCCTTCCTGCTGATATTGATTATTTTTCACAGAATTACAATCAGTGACCAATGAGGACTAACGCTTCTGGTACGTCTGTGGTTCTCTCGCCATTCCCCGTCCCTCTGCATGACCGACTGTCTCTGAGACCCTCCGACACGCACATACAACAGTCTAGAAATTATCTATTGGGATACCTTTATCTGACATTACAAATAAACAATAATAAACTCTTTACATGGAAATGTTCCGGTTAAATGCAACCGAAGCCCTGTGACATGCTGTTGGTTTTTCATAGAGAGGTCTGTTTTAACAAACTGAAGGAAAAGTCCATATTACAGTATTTTCTGTGGTAAACTGACAGCATGTCACGTTGTATTTAACACAGAATATTCTTCTAAAATATTTATAACAGATCTAAATTACTGAATGTGAAAATCCTCCATTAGTTTTGGAAAATCTTTTCATCTCGTATGCTGATTGGTGATTTTGTAGATGGACAGCAGGTCTCAGAACAGATTCTGTAATGTGCAAACATTACGTCAGTTCTCTGAATGTGTGCATCAGGTTTGATTTATCTTCAGTTTTATTTCATTTAATCAAAATATTTCCTTCTGCAGCCCCGTGCACTTGTTTTATTTCAGTTTTGCCATCATTATTTATGATCCCTCTTAATAAAAAAACACTACAAACACTACAAATGCCGCACATGACCTCTAGGTTGAAACTGAACATTGGGGTCAAAGGTGAAGTGTCAAATGTATTTTGTCTATGTTGTTTGTCTCTTCATGGCATCTCATTTTGTCATGGTGTGATCTCTGAATGCTGTAAAACATGTTTTAAAACATGTCTTTCTGAACAGGATTAATATTGATCAACAACACAACAGTCATGCACAGATCTATTACTAATCTATCATGGATTAGTAATACATAATATGCAGCAATTGGATTTTTTATTTCTTATATATTTATATATACATATATTTTATTTTTATTTATTTTTGTACTTCTTTTTTTTTAGATAACATCAAAAATGCTGTTTTGCTTTTTTAATAAATAAAAAATAAATAATAAATAAATGTTAATAATTTATTTTTTTTATTTAATGACAAGTATTTTATAAATATTATATATATATATATATATATATATATATATATATATATATATATATATATATATATATATATATATATATAAATAATTTATTGAAAATTGTAATGTATTAATTTTATTTAAACATATTTACATTAATTTAAAAAGTATTAATATTAGACAATTAATATTACATTTTCTTTTTTTATAATTTAATATCATAAAATTAGTTTCTTGAATTTGATAATGTAAATGGAATTTTTAATTACATTTCATTTGTTTAGATTAGGGATGGCGAAAACTAAAAAATTTCTTGACCGACCACCGAGCCTCATTAGCCGGTTGAAACCGGTTAACCGATTAGTTTAAAATATGGTACGCTATTTGAAATAACAGCCATTTCGAGCCGCGCCTGCAATTTCGCAACTCTGTCGCATCTCTCTGCCGCTCTGCCTCCCGCACACACACACACACACACACTGCCACTCACGTCACTTTTTTAAAATCCCCTCCAGCGCGAAACATGAGTCCCGCAAACGCGGCGCCGAAGAGCTTGTTGTATGTAATCGTAGGACAAATGGCTTCAAATGGTTTGGGTACAAGGTGATCGCTTTGAAAATAAAGGCGTTTGTCTAGGTTAGAAGCTCATTTAAAAACATTGCCACGGCTCATTTAAGAAAATGACAGCTCCGAAGAGACGCCGCTCTAACCTCGAGTGTTTTAGCCTGTTGCCTTTACTTTTCGCAAACCTTGTGAGCGCGCGAACCCAAACGCTGTGACCTCGCGCCAAATGTTTTTATTGGTTTATTAAGTACAAACAGGCGAGTTATGAAAAATTGAGTGTGAGGGATAATTTGTTCACTTAACACAAAAAGATGAGGAATGAGATGGCTAACTGTAGTAGCGTATAGTCCACTGTCTATAATAGCCTAATTTAGATATCACTTTTTTTTTTAACCGACTTCCGACAACTTTGACCGGTTAACGTTGATACGGTCAACCACCGGTCAAACGGTCATCGGTTAACATCCCTAGTTTAGATAATGTCAAAAAATGCTATTTTGATTATTAGAATATAAAAATTAATATATTAATATTTTTTTTTATTTCATGAAGAGTATTAATAATATTATTCAATTATTATTGAAGATTTTATTTTTTAAAATTATTTCTTTTAGTTAATTTCTTGATTTTAGATACTGTCAAAAATGTTTTGTTGTAATATATATATATATAATTTATTTTATTATCATTAAATTAATTTCCTGAATTTGTTTAGATAATGTAAAAAATGCAGTTTCAGTTTTTTTTTTTTAAATAAATAAATAAAGATATTATTAATAATTTATTTTTAGATATTTTATTAAAAAGTTAATATTTTAATCACAGATATTTGATTTATAACTTTGGCAAAACTATGAAATTAAATATTCTAAATGATGATACTTTCCATAATTTACTTTTATGAACTCTAATAAAAGGAAATTATTAAATTTCTCAGTGCAAAATATTTTTACTTTCTCATGTAAACAAAATTCTTTCACATTTAATGAGCATAATTTTGTGAATGTTTGCTCTGTGTGTGTGTAAGTGAGTGTGAGTGTGTGTGTGTGTCTGGTACTCATCCATATTCTCTCTGTGTTCCCATGGCAGCCGACGACCCCCGGCATCACCTACTCGACCCAACCGACCCACAGACTCCTCCCTCTTAGACTATTAGCCCCTCCCGCACCCGTGACAGACAGCGAGGACAGACACGCCCGCCCAGCCAGAACTCCTCCCCTTCCTGTTCCTCAACTCACACATACATCAATACACATCATACACACAGTTCAGCATCACTTGAACAGCACAACAACTCTACAACCCTCTGTCACAGTTTAACCTATCATTTCACATAATTCCGTCATTATCAAACCAAAATTTAGAAAAGGAAAAACACTTGAGGAACTACTGACTAATCTAGAAAGCTGGAAGTTTGAAACCCCTACGTTGGAAACGTAGATCTAGAATACAGTGTTTTTATGAACTCAAACTCTGACAGATGGTTGAGTTTCACGTCACTGTTTATGATATTCACCACGGCTCCTTATCTTAAAAAAATAGCTAATGAATGAGCACAGGGTTTGATAAGTGCATTTCTGTCGCTTTATTTATTTTCTGCCATTTTTAAGCTTCTTTTGGTTAGCAGACGCTTGATTTTTTCCTGCTGATTACAGATGCATTATCTCTCCAAAGTGTGATCTGGAGTCTCATGATAACTGCATCTTCTGGAATGAGCTTGTGTGCACCTGTATTTCTGTACATTACTTTGGCTCTTTTTGTTTTTGTTTCGTATGTGTGTCGGGCTGCAGTGGTCCCTGAGCTTACGGGCCAGAAGACGACACCAAACTCCCCGAAGGGTAATAAACTTTCCCATAGTTCCACAGTCTCTGAATCATGAGTCTCTTACTGTGTGTAGGTTGAGAAAGTCATTGACAGTTGCAGACAAAACATGGACAGAGTTGTTTAAATGTAAACATTATGTCAAGTCATTAAGTCAACACTATAATAACTTGCATTAATATTAAATAATCATATTAGTACTTCACATAAATTTCACTACAACATAATATACAGTGGCTGTGAACATATTTGGACACTTAGGCCACAGTTAAATGTCATTACATTAGGTGTTTATGAGGAAACAACTGATTCAAATGAATCATATGGCTCATTAAATGAATCACTTTTTCGTAGCGCACGCTGGCGACATCTGCTGGTCGAAACTCTGTAAATGCAGCGAGAACATAGTACAAGAATATATGAGGACGCCTTACAAACCAGTTACAAATGTGTTTTCATGTGTTAAATATAATCTACAAATCATTACATATTAAGTCAGTGTATATTTTGTGTTCTGTTATTAGTTGATAGTGATTTGTGTGTTTTTGAAAGGGTTAGATTGTTTTTTTTCCCATTATACACATTATAAAACCAGCTCGAGATCAGTTAAAACATACTAGATACTGGTTCACGTGTTCACCAAGAAAACTTCCACGGTAACGAGATCACACGACCGAATCACTGATTCGAAACAAAAGATTCGAATCTTCATGAGCGGCAGTTTTTTGAAAGCGCTCATCGCTAAAGTAAAATACGCGGTTTTAACCGTTTAAACCAGCTTACATCAGCTCTTATAATCATTAAACACTTTGTTTAACAGTCATAATGTTATTTACTGCACGGCGGCAGAGAATAATCCAAGTCTTACCTGTTGTCGATACAACAGCGAGATGCTGACGCTCCTAATTTTCCCTCAAATGCCATTTAAACCGGGTTTACGTTGAAAACACACAGTTTGTCTGCGCGCCATCGTCTCCTGAGGTAATTCCAATTTAAAACAAATAAAAATATCAACTAATAATTTAATTATCAACTTAAAAGTAACACGAAAATCCTCTGAGGGCGTTTTTAACCGAGCAATAACCGTTTGAGACGCAAGATGGCGCCAAATCTTCAAACGCGGCAAAGTCAGACCGCGGAGTGATACGATACGCGTGAAAGTAGTACCGGCCCAGCGAGTATATTATATTAAACAAAAGATTATAAATTAAACATTTTTGTTGAAGGTTACAGTTAATAAATTAATTAAAATAAAAATACTGTAATGGAATCGTTTAAAAAAAAAAAAAAACCTGATGAGGGCCGAAATGACGTGATTGACCAATCAGAATTAAGTATACAAGAGGAAAAAAACTGACAATAACCTAATAAAATAAATAGTATTTTTAAAAAAAAAAAAAAAAAAAAAAAAAATATTAAAAATAACAATTACTTTATTAAATAATAAAGTAAAAATAAATAAATAATTCAGTACCGTACTATAATGAGTAGAAAAATATATTTATATATTTTATATATTATATATTTATTATATTTAAAAAAAAATACAAATTAAAAAAAATAAACAATGTAACATTTTTTTTTGACATTTTGGGCATTTAGATGTGACTTTAGTGGACAAATACTTTGTTTGGCCACTATATTACATTTTTATTTGATTTTAAATGACATGTAAACACTTAATGTAATATTTAAATGTTTTTAATGAAAGTTATTCAAAGGTTTGGATATGGTAAACAGTACATTTCTTTACTTCTCCAGATAGTAAAGAGGGAACAAGGGGTTTGTCTTCTCTCCGTGTGACTCTGAGGACAGTGTCTCCTGTCAATCTGCTGAGCTTCCATTTGTGTCAGTGCTTACTCTTCTGTCTTTTTCCTTCTCTGCTTTCATGGCTCAGCCGGTCAAACACGGGCAGCCCTTCTCGCCCCGAGAGCCCCTTTTCTCCACGCGACCCTTAGCACCTCCTCATCGCTTTCTTCTTCTGTTTTTCCCCACGTCGAGTTAAACAACCCAAACCAGTGCAACACGAACACAAGCAAAAGAACACGGAGGAACCCAAAAACCTGCCAGATGTTTCCGGCATCCTCAGTTTAAAAAATAAGTTTGTCTTTTTGGTTAAACCTTCTTTAACCTTCAAGCTCATTGTGGACAAACCTCAAACCTTGTGGGATTGTTCACCCATAAATGAAAATGTTGTTTCCAACCTGTACGACTGAAGGACTAAATGGTTTCAGGTTCCATTGACTTCTATAGTATGGACAAACAATGCTGTGGGAGTTGATGGGACCAAAAACCATTTGCTTCCCAAAATATGTTTTTCTTTTATCTTCCAAAGCAACTGCAAATACAAATCAAGTGTTTTTGTCTTTTTCAAGTCAAAAGGATGTTTAGCTACTGGAAAACCTGACAAAAGCACTAAAATAGATTTTTTTTTTTTTTTTTTTTTTTTTTTTTTTTTTTTTTTGCAGTGCAAACATTGCAGCGATGCAAAAGCTTTCAGGTACAAGGACGTGTGTTCACCCTCAGTGATTGTGCTCAGAAATCATTCATTCATTAGTGAATCTGAACCTTTGGTGGGGCTGGATTGAATTATAGAGTGCAATATATTCACCGGTCAGCCGTATATACACGCTGATCGCACGTTCATGTCATTTAAAACACACAATAGTGCAGTTTTAGGGTGAACAGACGTTCTTGAGTTCAGTGAGACGCTTGTGTGTTTACAGTTGATTAAATAACACTGAAGATGTTAAGCCTTCAGGTGTCTCTGTAAGGACGAACGATCATGTCGGGATGGTTTTCCACACACAGGCTGTGTTTGGAATTGAATACTTGCTTACTGTATATACTTGCTGTACAGTATATACTGTATACTGCTTACTATTTTTAACAAATAGCCTGTGTAAGTGCACTATTCAATGCTAAACAGTGGTACGCAATAATGTTGTTGACTCATTGCATGTTTAATTCAGTGATCAAATTCAAATCTGCACATTTTTGCAAATGTAGTAGGTCTTTTGGGTATTCATACAGAACATTTGCATACTGTGCATAGTGTACATACTATATACTGCAGAAATAGTAACAGTAGTATGATATTCTGAACATAGCCACATGATTAAAGGTGCTGTAAGCGATTTTTAGTTTAACCACATCCTTTCCACTGCATGTCAATCAAGCCACAAAGTGAATGACAGAGATTGTTGCTTATTGAAAAAACGTGATTATTTTTTGTTTAAAGCACCTTTAAACGCCACCGATGGACTTTTTTTTTCGTGTGTGTGGACAAACTGTCCCTGTGCATTTCAATTATGCAAAGTTTTCTCAAGTCTGATTTTCCTGTCTGTAAATTATGGTTCATTATGAAAATCAAGATCTAGCAAAAAAGAAACGTAAAATATCACTGCTGGTCTATGCATAGAAGTCATTCCAGTTTGTTCAGGTGTTGTTTTGTTGAAAGTGAGAAAATATGAGCGCAACCCTCCACAACGGTGGACTGTAATTCTGTCGTTTGTTGTAATAATAATAATAACTATGAAGATAATAAAGCCCCTTGACGTTGTGGCATGACCAGACCGTCTGCGGTTTCAGCTGTTGCCGTATATTAATAGTATGTTTCCGTCTTCAACACGCACACCAAACCTTCCCCGAATCCACTCTTGAGTCGTAGTAAAACCCACTAACCAGAAAAGATTTACCGTTATTTAAGAGTTCGTCATGGACATACTGTATCTTAAGTGTGTCGCGTATCTTTGTGGTGCATTCATGCAAATTGTGCTTCCACTGTTTAGACTAGTCCACATGTATGATTATTGAATATTAAATTATTATGGGTAAGTGATTTATTTAAATTAAGCTTATGAAATGGAGTGTGTGGAGGAATAATCCGGGCCTCTTTCTGCGTTTGGACAGAAAGGTGTTACAGTATCGAGTGTGTAACGGATGGATGAATGAATGTGTGTAACGTGTCCTGCTCTGTGTCTCTGCTTGGACGGGTTTGTCGAGCGGGATTTGTCATCATTAAAGTTCAGTGTACCAAAACATTGTCTTCCTGTCGTTATTCTTGACTTTAGAGAATGTAAAAGTTGTTTTAGGATACAAGTCAAATATAAAAATGACATGCAAGTGTAGTTTTCTTTCCTATGGAAGGCCATAAGAAAAACAAATCATGCTTTGGTAAATCATAATTATGAGTTAAAAGTCTTTTTGTCTCATAATTATGATCTGTGTGTCGATTTTGACTTTTTATCTCATATATTCCATATTATTAATTGACATACCAAGCTTTAATTATAAGACTAACATTAAAAAGTCATAATTATGAGATAAAAAGTCTAAATTGTGACATATTAAATCTTAACTGAGACAAGTGCAAATTGACATACCAAGCCATAATTATGAGAATTAAAATTAACAGACCAAGTAATGAGACAAAAAGTCAAAATTATGTTAGAATCATGAGATTAAGATAATTCTGAGATAAAAGTTAAAATGATGACATACCAAGTCATATTTATGAGATAATACAAATGTATAGACAAAGTCATAATTGTGAGATAAATTAGAATCATGAGATTACTGAGATAATTATGAGATAAAAAAGTCAAAATTATGACAGTCTTAAATATAAGATTAAAACTTTATTTAAAATTCATTAAATTGTCAAAAAGGCATCATTATGAGAAAACTTATGAGTCTCATAATGAGACAAAAAGGTAAAATTATGATATATCATAATCAAGTCATAATTATGAGACAAAGAGTCAAATTTATGTTAAAATAAGATTGAGATAAGTATAAGATAATCAAAATTGGCATATCAAGTCATAATTATGAGATAAAAAGTCACATTTTTGTTAGAATCATGAGATTATTATGAGATTAAGTTAAAATTATTAAATTTTAAATTAAAAGTTAAAATTATCTTTATGATAATTATGAGATAATCAAAATTCACAGACCAAGTCATAATGAGACAGAAAGTCAATTTTATGTTAGAATCATTAGATTAAGATAATTATGCAATAAAAAGTTAAAATGATCACAGACCAAGTCATATTTATGAGATAATCAAAACTGACAAATCAAGTCATAATTGAGATAATCAAAATTCACAGACCAAGTCATGATTATGAGATAAAAAGTCAAATTTGTTAGAATCATGAGATTGAGATAATTATGAGATAAAAAGTTTCAATTATGACATACAAAGTTATAATTATGAGATAATCAAAATTGACAAATCAAGTCATAATTATGAGATTAAAAAGTCAAAATTATGTTAGAATCATAGGAATAATTATATAATTATGTGATAAAAAGTTAAAATTTTCATAATGAAGTCAAATTTATGACAGCACTAATTGAGATAAAAACTCAAAATTGTCAAAAAAACCCCACAAAAACAAAAACCCAACAATTGAAAAAGTCACCAATATGACTGTCATGACTGAGACAAAAAGGTCAAATTATGATACCAAGTCATAATTATGAGATAAATAGTACAAACTGTTAGAATCGTGAGATTATTGCGGATTAAAAAAAAAAGATTAAAAAGTAAAAACTATGACTGTCATGACAGACAAAAAGGTAAAATTATGATATACCAAGTCATAACTATGAGATCATCAAAATTCACAGACAGAGTCATAATTATAAGATAAAGTGTTAAAATTATGACATACCAAGTCATAATTATGAGATAATCAAAACATTATCAGATTATAAGATTAAACCCAAATGATGGGATAGAAAAAATCTAAATGATCAAAGTCACAATTATGAGATTACACAATTAAATGTAACACAATTATGAAAGTCAATTATGATAAATGGCAAAAAAAAAGTTAATTAGTATGCCAATTTCAGCTTTCATTAAAAGAATGCTGATTACAAGAGTTTTAGCAGTACATCATCATATAAAAGAAATAACTGAAATCATGCATTGCACAAAACATGTCAACCTCAAAAGAGAATGAAATCAAATTCACTTCAGACATAAAACTTCATTTTGCTCAATCAGGTTTATTTAGGAGGAAAATCATCACAGAAGTATTTCTGCTCAAACTACTCATTATTCCTTCATTGTGTTCCATCAGTCTAAATTAAAACAGATTAGTGTGTAATTATCCCAAATAAATATATTTCTCCTTTAGTTCAGCCGTAGTACGAAACCACACAAACATCCCGTCCTCTCGTCCCACAAGATTCATCTGTATCTTCAGCAGGCAAACGCAAGCCGTCCCCCAAATCAATATACAGTATGATACACAGTTACACTATTTACACATCCGTTACATGAACAAGCTCGCGGTGCGGCTTCTGCTAAACAATCGACGTCTGATTAAAGCCCACGCCCAAAACAATCACTGGAAAATATATGCATACATGGCAACGCAATGATGCAGAAGCTCGACGCTCACAGATGCAACTAATAAAAGTGCTTCAGAGAACAGCAGGGACTAAACAGTATTCGGACGTAAACTCCATCCACACGCCTTCCAGTTCTGACCACATACATGAGTTCACTTGGATTCGGCAACACGCGCTGTGTGTAAATATAATGCATTAGAGAGCAATACCCAATGCATTCTACTTTAAAATTGGTTGAATGTTTCTGTAAATACCTGTAGACTGATAATGCATGTATTTCTAAAGAGAATAATGCATGCAAAATAACTATGCAATGCATTACTCTTTATCTGCACAGAAAGTGTTGCCGAGTCTGACGGTGGAAGATGTTTATGCATGAACTCACCGGTCAAGCTTTGCTCATGTAAGAGGAATTATTACAAATGGTTTTTTCTAATATATGTACAGCTCTCATAAACGCTCTGTCATTCACTCCACATACAAACGACACTCCAAACTCTCAGCTGACGGACGCTAGCGTCATAGAGTTAGCCGCAAACGATCGCTAACATCTCGAAAGCTTCGACATCACACAGACTGGAAAAAACACAAGGTGCTTTTGTGTTTGTAAGGAGGAAATAATAACTACATCTTTCAATAAATCCCAATTAGAAAAGCAAATAAAAAAATGTCTGAGTTTCTCGTGTGCACTGAACGCTCTCGGCTCATTTCTAACTTACAACGTGATGCATAAAGCACATTCAGATCGAATGAGTCAAGATTTGTAAATGTTTAGCTCTGATTCATTTCCTTCTTAACACTCTGCCCTACATGCTTTGCAAATAAACAAACACTTCATAATCTGATTCTCTCAGAAAACACTTCATCATCTTTGTCCAGACTTGCTTACTCATTACTGTCTTCATTACTGTTAGTGTGTGAGTTCATTACGTAATTCACTTGAATCAATGATATCTGAATCAATGAATCATACTGATATGATTCACCGATCTGTTTTTCACCTGTCTATTGCACTTTTTTGATAAAGTAAAACAGGAAGAATAAGGGAAAGAGCAGCGAAAACTGATATTTGTATGGATTAACTGGTTTAGAGGCAAACCAAATGGAGCCGAAGAGCTTCAGAAGGGATCAAATTTCTCTTATTCACTGTACAAACCAGAGAAAAAAAAAAGGGTAAGCCATTTAATACGTGATGTCCGCATCATCAAACGCCCTCTCGCCAGAAGCCAAGCAGGAAAGATGAGATGAAAAGATTGAGATTCGGCCTCTACGGAGAGACGGATGCTTTCAGATCACCAGGATCTTGACCTCGTCATGTTCGTCGGGCCGGTAGAAGAATGGGATGCAGGGGTTTTCTCCTAGGAAGGGAGCGGGTCTGGCCTGAGGATTCTGGATTTCCTGCAGGAGCTGCATGATTTGGCGGGCCGTGCCGTCCTCTTTGGGTCTCAGGGACGGGCCGTCCAGTGCGGATCCAGGTCTCTCTGAGCTCTGGGATGGACTCTGTGGGTCTGTGCTGGTTTGAGGCACTGAATATGCGTCCACTGCTGTGCTCAGGTCCAGAACGGCTGAAGTGAAGAGGGAATATTTTAGGAAAACAAAATATTTTGTCTAATCTGATCATACAAAAACTGTCCGTAGATTCCATCAGTGCTAGAATGACAGCATTCCTGAATTATTAGAGCTACAGGAGTTGAAGTTGAATTAAATCGGACAGTTCATTGTGTAATCAAACCACAGATAACCAGAAAAAAAATGCCTAAGGTGCTTAATGTTGGTATTTATTGTAAGGTATTTCTAATAAAAGAAATAGTTAAACTATTTTAGAAAAAAATTATATTAACTATAGTGTATTGAGTTTTCCTTTTATATTTTTAATTAATATATTAAAATAATATTTTATTAATTGATTTGATTATTATTATTAAAATATAATAGTAAAACATTAAAATACTGCTATTAATAGTATTTGTCATTATTATTATTATTATTATTAAATGATAATAATAAAATAGAAAGAGTTTAAACCTAACCTTAAGTAGAAAAATTTATATTGACTAAGGAGTATTGGACCTTTCCTTTTAGATTTATTATTATTATTGTATAGAAATATTTTATAGTTTTTCTTTTATACTGTATTTGAAATTAATATATACATAAATAAAATATTATTACTATAATTTAGAAATTGTTTCAAACTGAGCATAAGTAGAAAAATTTAAATTGAATATACAGTATTGGACTTTTACTTTTTGATTTTTTACATTTAATTAATATGTGAAAATAACATTGCTATACATAGTATTTATTATTAATAATATAATTCAATAGAAATTGTTTACAAATGAGCATAACTAGGAAAACTTATATTGTTATTATATTTACGTTTATATTTTTTATTAATATATTTTAATTTATCAATATTGTTTATAATAGTATTAGTTATTACCTAATAATACAACTATTATTTAATTTAAATATTGTAAAATTGACAAAAACTAGAGCATTAAATTTAAAATGATTTAAAATTATTATTATTATTATTATTGATTAGAAATATATTTTATAGTTTTCCTTTTATATTTTAAACTAATATATTAAGAAATATTACAATTATTATTATTATTATTATTATTATTATTAAGAAAGTTTAAAACTGAGCATAAGTAGAAAATTGTATATTAAATGAAATATTGGACTTTTACTTTTTGATTTTAAATTAATATATGAAAATAACATTGCGATTAATAGTATTAATTATTATGAATAACATCATTAAAAATAAACAGATTAAAAATGAGTACTATGAAAATGAACTAGCAAAATGTATATTGTTAATATGTTTCTTTTTATATTTTAACATTAAAACAATGTTTATAATAGTATTAGTTATTATTTAATAATATTACTATTATTATTTACATTATTTTAAAATTATGCAAAAATATAGCATAAAAACAATGTTGCTATTAATAGTTTTAATGATTATTAATAATAATAGTAACAATGATGTTTTTAAATTAAATAGAAATAGTTTTAAAATGAGGATTCACTGAATCGACTCATCTGAACTGAACTGACCGTGTTTGTATGAGTGCGACTGCGCTGTTGTACCTGGACTGTCCGTGTGTCTCTCAGCAGAATGGAGGTGTTCTCCTCCGGAGGACAGGAGGTCGGGGTTACCGACGGCGCTCATGTATCTGCTGTACCACTCGTTACGCTCACCCACCAGACGCATGACCAGATCCTGCAGCTCTGCTAGCTTCGCCTGAACACACAGACACACACACACAGGTCAACATCACGCCGCAGACGTCACGCAATCACTTCATCACACAGCTGCTCCTCGTACCTTCATCTCCTCCTTGTCTTTAGCCAGCATGTTGATGTACTGCTCTTTCTCATAGTGTCTTTGTTTCATGATGGCTCTCTGGTTCTGATAGAGAGCGATGTATTCACCTACACAAACAACACAACACATCTGTAAACAACAATTCCTAACATGATGGTATCAGATTTTCATGTCACGATAACTGATACAGCTTTTATCAGTGAAGTTTAATAACTTTTTCAAATCGGAAAAATAACATTTAAACAAACTGTAGAGAGTAAACAAATGTTTCAAACAAAGAATCAGATCATTTTGAAACAATATCTTGATCGTTTCTGGGCTGGCATGATTTAGTTCATACTAAAACGTAAAAAGTGTAAACAAGCACAAAGTGCAAGTAAAATAAAAACAGTATATAAGTATTTGTTTGATGAAAAAAAAAGCTAATGTGATAAAAAAAAAAAATAATTCATAATGAGATATCTAAACATACTTTTATGGTTGAAGTGATAATACTCACGCATGTTCATTACTACAATATATCTAATTTATTGTGTAATTTATATTGATTATAACAGATTTTTCCCTTTTAAAACATTTAAATTAATCTATATTACATTAATTATTATTACTTATTCATATTAATGTTATCAATTAAATAGAATGTTTAAAAGTAGAAAAACGTATATTGTAATCCAGAAAGTGTTGACTGTATAAATGTTTTAAAACAATATTGCTATTAATAGTATTAATTATTATTATTCATTGCATATTAAAATATTATTATTAAATAGAAATAGAATGACCAGAAAAATGAATATCTAGACATGATAGTTGTATAAATGAAAAATACAGTGCATATGCAGTAGTGCCTCACCGATGGTGTCGGTTTCTCCTGACAGCTGAATGCAGCGGTGCTCCAGCTCCTCCACTCGCTCCTTCAGATCCACCTTCTCCTGCATGAGCACAGTGAAACGTGTCTGGAGTTTCTCCATGGCGACTCGCAGAGCCTCGTGCACCTCCACCGGAACCCCATCAGAGCATTCTACAAACACACACAAAATAAATCAATTTTATAATAACTAGAATAACTAGATTTGCATTTGTTGAAAGAAAATAGGGGAGTTTTTTCTGATTTTATTGATTCATTCGAATTTAACGTTTAATGTTTTGCGCTTCTGTGTTGACAAAGATGTAACGCGGGCAGTGGAATAGGAAAAACACGCAAGAACACAGGAGTGAACTTGCGCTGTGTTTTCAGAATGCAGTCACATGCATGAGACGCTGCAAGAGACGAACACTGTGCAACAGTCAAAAACGTGCATGTTTACAAAGAAAAAATAGAAAAGCAGCGCAATCTAATCAAAAAACCTGTGAAGAACTACTACTGTATGTCTGATATTTCATGTTCGCATCATGGTGACAGGCCCAAAGCTGCTGTTCATTGTTTTTACAGAACATTTATAGTTAATAATAGTCTACTAGTGTTTTAGCTTTAGTCATTTTAAATTTGAATTATCTTGACTTTTTGGCATTTTGCCCGTATTATCGCTTAACATATGTGTATAAGTCAAATTTGTACAAGATGTAGTTGTAGTTCATGCATCTTTTCTGCAAAAATATTTAACAAGTGATTTGTTTAACATTTACATCATGTTGACAACTTCATGTGTGGTGCATTTGAAATAGAATTTTCTTTAAGTAGAGGGTTAATAAAGAAAAAGTTACTTGGATCATGTTTTAGTTACATTTTTAAGTTGACTAGTTAAAAATCGTTTAAAAAATTTCTGAGAATTAGTCAAACATTCTGAAAAAAAACAAACAAACAAACAAACAAACAAACAAAAAAACAAATCTGAGAATTCTGAAAAAAAAAAGAAACAGAGACTTAAATTTTTTGCCATATCAGCCAGCCCGAAAAGCAAATACATAATCATAATCTGAGAACTGGTCAAACATTCTGAGAGAAAAAAAAAAAAAAAAAAAAAAAAACAATCCAAAAATCAGTCAAACTCTCAAAAAAAGAGAGAGAGACTCTCTTCAACCTTCAATGCATATGACATGCAGAATAAAAAATAAATGAAAACAATAACAAAAAGATGTTTCTATGACATATTGACCTGATAGAAAATTCATAATTAGTTCAAAAATAAAAATATATTTAACCAAAAAAATATATTTAACCAAATTTTTTTTTAAATGTGAACAAATTAGAACAACATGGCCACGCATCAATAAGTTGTGGGAATAAACACTTAATCAGTGGCCACAATGTTTTTTTTCTCATTTTCTTTAAAGAAATAAAGCTAAAATAAAATATAAATATTAGATGAAAAAGTTCCCAAGCCAACATTTTTAATTTTCATTTAGTTTGAGCTGATAAAATAAATAAAATTGAATTAAATCTAAATAGTAATATTTAAAATAAGCAAAAGTGAATAAAACAAAAACAAAAAAACCCTAATTTAACTAAAATTCAAATGAAAACCGAAAGTATAAAAATAAAAGCTATAATAGTATTATAAATATGACTAAACTGGTGTGGGGCTCCATATAAATGGATAGCTAAGAAGTGTGTCAAAGTCTGTGATTTCAGTGCAGTGCAGGTCAGGGTGAAGCTGCACCTGTGCTGTGAGGATGATGATCATGATGATCATGAGGATGATGTTCATGATGATGCTGCTGCTGCTGCTGCTCGTGGCTCACGGCTGACAGCTGTTGTCGGGTGGCGTGATGAAGTCTCCTCTCCTCCTCGAACCGACGGCTCATCTCATCTCGCTCTTCCTCCAGACGTGTCAGAGCAGAATGAATAAACTCCTCCTGCAACCGTCAAAGGACAGGAAACAATTCACTTCAGAGTGAAACTTAATATTCAATGAGGAAAACATGTCAGGCGGTGCTCAAACAAAGTCCAAATCTCCATATCCATATTTTGTTCATTCTGAATCAACTCACCATCTCTTCTCTGCTCTCAAAGTCTTCTGGGATGACAATCTGTGATTTCTGGAAGCTCTCTGAGACAGAGTGACTTTCCAAACCATCACCTTAAAACAGCAGGGTAATCATCAGTACAGTGAGTGTGGTGAAACACACTGTTCACACACGTGTCAGTGTAAAGCAGGACTCACCGTCGTCTCTGCGTGAGGTGTTCAAAACCGAGCTGTTCAGAAGCTCCTGCACCTCCGTCTTCAGCTCCTCATTGTCTCTGACCAGCCGGTCCAGTTTCTCCTGCAGGAGGCAGTAATGCAGCACTGAGAGCCTGACATTCACATATTTACACCTTAACTAACTCCACTTAGTGGAGGCACTGTTACTCATTTCACATGCAGAAATGTCATCCAATCACAACAGAGCTAATTTACATGCGTTTGTTTAAATGTTAGCACAAAACCGGGACTTCTTGATACAAGAACTATTGATATTCAATACCATTTACCACAGGAAGAAAATGCCATAACATTCAGAGCATCTAAGTTAATTTACTTTTGACTTTAGTCAAAGTATTTTATTATTAAGTGAAACACTCATGTCTAAAAGTTCTGAGGGGATTATGTAGCAATTATAATAATAATAATAATAATAATAATAATAAGCAGAAATACATTACTGTTGTAATATAATCGCACTTTACAATAAAAAGTATATTTTACTTTAATTATAGTGCAATGATTAATTGCGATTAATCACATCCAACATAAAAGTTTTTGTGTACATAATATATGTGTGTGTACTGTGTATATTTATTACGTATACAAAAACACACACATGCATGTATATATAATTACTAAATATTTTCTAAATATATACGGTATGTGTGTGTCTTTATCTACACATAATAAATATACACAGTACACACACACACATATTACATAAACAAAAACTTATTTTGGATGCAATTATACATGATTAACCATTGCCCAGGGCTATTTAATTAAATTATTTATCATATTATAGACAAATAATTATTAAATAATTTTATTTTAACAATTTATTTTAATAATTTTATATGTAATAATTAAATATTAATAAAATGTAATTACTTTATTTTACAATAGTAAATAATCATTAGTTATTTTTACTTTTGTTGTAAGATTTAATAATTAATGACTTATGATTTAATGTGATTCAAAATACTAATAAAACGATGTTATCTCAATTATTTGAAACTATATGTATTGTTTTAAGCATTATACAAATAAATGTAAATTTAATTGATAGTAAAATAGAGATTCAACTAAGAACAAAATATTTAGTCCATCTAGTCCCTTTGAAATAAATTAATAATTCATATTTAGCTAATAATTTTAAAGTTAAATATAGTTAATATAATATAAAGTTACATAGAGTTAAATTTTAAAGTTAATATTTCAATAATCCAAATGAAACATTTACATGTTTACGGTTCTCTAATGTTGTTTAATGGTTATATGCCATGCAAGTTTTTTTTGTTTGTTTTTTTTAACAAAATTATTGTACTTCACTACAGTAAATAATTATTTTGATGTTTGCAACCAGATTTAATAATTATGAATGACTTAATTTCTTCACTTGCAAAATTTGCAAATGCAAAAAAAAGGTAAGTGGTGCACGTTGCGTTTCCAAATGCAAATTAAACTCACATGCAGAGATGAAGTGCACTGTGTTTACTATGAGTTGCACAAAGATGCTGATTGTGTGTAAAAACAACATAAACAACATAGCAATATAACAGACTATACAGTGTTTAATTAAAATGCACAATCCAGTGTGTCAACTTGATATCAGAAAAAAGAGTGAGAGAGCGCAGCTGGAAACAAATTAGTTTCCAATACTCTAAAATCAATATGCATTTAAAAAAAAAATAAAAAATCTGTATTTTGACAACACTAGTGTGTTTAATGGTAGGGTGGGAGATGGCCATGTTTTTGGTGCCAGGCCATAAACATTAGGAGTAAAAGCGACTGAGTTTTATCGGATGCCATACAGTGACTGTTTACCTGTGCCTCCTGCAGCTGCATGTGACTCTGCTCCAACTGCACTTTGCCCTGCACCTCGTCGTGCTGCAGTCGGTCCATCAGCTGCGCCTGCTGCAGGAACTGCTTGTGCAGATGCTCTCGCTCCCCCACCAGCTGCTGGTATCCGGCCGTGTACTGCTGCAGGTGAGCCAGATACTGATCCCTCTGCTCCTGCACAGACGCCACCTCACCGCACTTCTCTTGCAGCTGATGGGAGGAAGGACAGACAGTTGGGTCAGGAGCGCAAAGATACTGCTGCGTAATAATGAACTTTTTTTCTCATTTTTATGCAGACTGTAGTATCAGGTGGCAATGTTAATATGTCATTACCCGAAAACAATCCCACATGGGGAACATTAACGGTGAACCAGGAAAACTTAATTTACCTTGACAAACTCTTTATTCAAGGCTTACAAAGAAATCAGTCAAGAATTTCAAAGCGGATCAAAAAAGAAGAAAAGAGGAATCAAAGGCAAAGACAAGGAAGAGCTGCGAGAGCACCAGAGGATTCTTTTTAAACTAAGGGGAATGATTTGATTGATTAGAAAGCAAGAAGAGATAAATAAGAGAATAATGAAACTGCTGAGAGAATTGATTGCTTTAAATGATTCTTATCTTGTATTAAATTCTGTTGTGAATGATTTGGAAATATTAAGACTTCAAACCACTGCTCTCGCCTCTAATGGTTATTTAAATGCAATGTATATGTGTATCTTGACAGAGGTGAGAACAGCTCAAACCAGCTGTTGCTGTTTTGAAGAAGCTGTATTGTCTGGGGGATGCATTTGCAACATGTTTGCAGATGAATCTCCTAAAAAGGGTTAATAAGCAATAGCCGAAAATACATTGTATGGGTCAAAATTATTGATTTTTCTTTGATGGCAAAACTCATTAGGAAATTAAGTAAAGATCAGGTTAAGGTTAAGGTTAAGATATTTTGTACAATTCCTACTGTAAACGTATGAAAACTTAATTTTTGATTAGTAAAATAAATTGTTAAGAACATTATTTGAAGAACTTTAAAGGCGATTTTTTCAATATTTTGATTTTTTTGCACCCTCAGATTCCTGATATTTAAGTAGTTGTATCTCGACCAAATATTGTCCATCCTAACAAACTATACATTAATGAAAAGCTTATTTATTCAGCTTTCATATGATGTATAAATCTCAATTTTGAAAAAATGACCCTTACGACTGGTTTTGTGATCCAGGGTCACATGTATTTACCAAATGCTTGACTTATAGGGAAGTAAAAGGAGGAGACTTTTTGATGTTTATGCAAGACTATATAAGGTCAGTTTTTGATCATTCTCCGTGCCACAACTCGGGTGAAGACTTTCTCGCTGTTATTTTGAATTTACTGCTTATGATTTATTGTTTTAATAAACCGAAACCATTTCAAATGGTGATTCATTTAAACCTCTCTTAAAATAAGACTCGGAGTGATTTATTTTTTATAAACTATTATCTGAACCTGAAAGAGACATCTATCAAGCTCTAAGTTAAACTGCTGACCACGTACTCTATCCATCAGGTGAGAGCAGTTTCTTTAACAATGGAGTTGGCTTTTTGTGATAGTTAAAATGTGGTTTAGATAGTTCATTACCTGGATTGATTCCCTACAAAATACTACAAGACACAAACCTGTTCTTTGGCATTGTGCAGGTCTTCCTGCAGCTGACCCATCTTACGAGCGATCTCCTTCTTGATGTGCTGCTCTGACTGCAGAGCGCTGGTCAGCTCCATGTTCTCATTGGTCTGAAGGACGACAGAAGTCAGAGGTCAAAGGTCATGTTCCATCACATATGTAGGCAAGTCATGTGTCACTAGAGCTCACCAGCTTGACGAAGCCGTTCTGCAGCTCGGCCAGCTGGTCTTTGAGGTCTCGGTTCTGGGCCAGGGCTCTGCTGATGGTGGCCTTGTCGCTCTGGACGTCTTCCAGAATACGGAGTCGATCCTGAGCCTCTTCATCGGCCCGTTCGGCCTGTCTCTCCAGTTCTTCCAGCCTCACTTCCTGTTCCTGCACCAGTCGGCTCAGCTGCTCATTGTCTCGCACCTACGGGACACAATAGAGCGCTCAAACGCCTATGTAATGAGTGTCTGATTTTTGTCTGACTGTACAGGTCAAAATGTCTCCATGCTGCATTTCAACACATACGTCAAACATTTATCACAAGGTTTACACTTCTAGTATTTACAATTGTGATGCAACATTTCAAATGTAGGTCTTAAAGTTAAGGTTAAAAATGCTAATTAAAATGCAAATTAAGATGTAAAATAAAAGCCTTAAATGCAGAGGTTTTCAACCAGGGGGCCAAATTTCAAAGAGGGTCAAAAGATGGCTTAAAATACTTAAAATATTAAAATACTTAACTTAAAATATGAAAAAACTAATATTAAATCAACAAAATATTTAAAAAAAACATTTTACATGTTAAAGATCCTAATTTATAGCAAATTGCTAAAGTTAAAAAAAAAAAATATATACAGATATAAGGAATTTAAAATGTCATCGAAATTGATAAAATCCCTCCGCTACAATAAATAAATAAACAAATAAGAAAACATATATATATATATATATATATATATATATATATATATATATAATAAATATTTTTGTAATTAATATACATGTTTCTAGTTATGCTAAGCTCTAAAAATAATTATTAGTAGGGTTAGGGTTAGGGTTAGAGTTAGGGTTAGGGTAACCCTAACCCTAACCCTAACTAAATACATATTTATTTTATTTTTTAAATCCGTTTCCAGTAAAACAACTGAAAAAATCATGTAAATTCACTGGTTAAACAGAGTGTAATCCGTAAAACTTATTTTAATTTGAACTATAATTATTTTAATTACTTACTATTCATTTTTATTAAATTTTGAATTTACAGACACTAAAAGTGTCCACAGATAAAATAAGGGGCCTTTCGATTATCATGGTGGAGAATAAAAGAGCCTTGGAGTGAAAAAGGCATGTCTAATGTGTTTAAAATAACATATTAATCTAAATATAATGCAGTAAGGATGCACATACTATGTGATTTGATATCTTCACGTGTAAATTTATAAATAATGAGTCAATTGTGCAATTTTATAAGACCAAAGGCACTGTGACACAAAGCATGCATCACACAGACAGTGTAGGTCACCTGTGCTTGGTACTGCAGACTGAGAGCGTCTCTCTCTCTTGCTGAAGGCTGCTGATGGTTTCCTGAAGGGCCAGTTCACTTTCTGAAGGGCCTGAGGTTTGTGACACAGCCTGCGCCTCCTGCTCTTTACTCATCAGAGCTGTGGACACAAGACAAACCTATCAAGTTTCTGTCTGAAGAGTGTTTCTCACTTGAAACCTGAATGTCCATTTTGGACACGATGAAAAACAATCTGTGTTTGTTTATTGTGTCATGATCAATGAGAATGTGACTTAAAGGATGTGTATGACATGTCTCGTACCTGCAGTGTTCTCCAGCTCTGTGATCTTCTCCTGGAGCTCCTGAATCTGAGCAGCAGTGCTGTCCCGCTCCTCTGACATCAGACGCACCTACACACGTAACACACACACACACACACTCAGCATCAACACACTACATATTTGTACTATAAAATTATTATACTTAATTTTTAATTTTACAATACATTACAAATGTTCAATTTCTTATTTTAATATTTTAATAACAATAATAATAATAATAATAATAACAACAATAATAAAATCACAATAGAAATGATAATTATGATTATTTTTAATGCCATATTAAATGTGTCAAAACAGTGGGACTGTGATCTATTTGTGTCTACTAGTGAAAGAGGTTTAAATTGGTTGTTGTAAAGAGTGAACCCAAATTTGAACACCCTTAAAAGGCAACCATTTTTGGCTTTTTCTGTCTGAATGTCTAAGCAGCAGTAATATGAGATGTTAAATGTTTATCAAATCACAGTTCACATGTGTGCTACTTTTTTAATCAGTGAAATACTATTAAAGTTTTTATTAATATTCTGAATTTATTTTTATATTTATATTTTTATAAATCTTTTGGTTGTTTTTTTTTTAACATACGTAATCATTTTTATTTTAGTTGTTTTAGTTATTTAGCAAATTAAATAAAATGAAAATGAGAAGTGCTGCCTTGGCAAGTAGCTGAAATAAAACGTTTTTCAAGTAACAAATACTTTATGGTTTTAGACTTAGTTAACTATAATAATCCTCATTTACATCACAATCAGAAAAATTACAATTACATTTTTCCCAAATTGTTCAGCCCTAAAAGGATGGTCTGCACTCAGAAAAAGATTTTAATTTTTTTTTCTATGCAAATTCACTCCCCTACAACATCATGCCCAAATCATTTTAGAATGATTAATTCTTTACCCAATTTGTAACTAATTTTAATTATAATTATTATTTTAATTATTACTGTATTTATTATTATTGTTTGTTCAAAGCAACACTGTAGCACTTTGCCCAAGATATATTTCCTCTCAGGGAAAAACAAAGCTTATTATATTTCCTCTCAGGGAAAAACAAAGCTTATCCTTATCCTAATTATCATTAATTGACCCAATTTAAGTAATTTGGTCTGTTTTCATATTGCAGTATATTTATACTGTATATTAAGGCTGCCCCCTAATAGTCAACTAACCATTAGTTGACCAGAAGAGGCTAGATCGACCAAAATTTATTAGTCGCAGAATTTATTATTTTTTTTAAATCCACAGAAAGTGGCGAAGTCAAGCAGTCTGGACAGATCATTAATGGGCGGTCTATGCGATCATTCATCAATCTCAAATATGGCTTATCATCTGAAATATGTAAGTACTAGCAACTTTACTTGGCCACTCAATCTAATGTTAATGTAGAAAAATGTGTGCTATTGAAGTGTCTGTGTGGAGTGTAAAAGCTGAATTATTAATAAACTATTCATAAAAATGCGATTAGTCGCTTAAAAATGAACGACTACTAGTCAACCAGAAAAATCTTTAGTCGAGGGCAGCCTTATTGTATATTTAAAAAATTTTTGTGTGCATGTTTACCTGAGACAGAAGCTGTTCTGTTTTGTCCTTCCACACTCGTCCCTCTTCCTGTATCTGTACAGCGTACTGATCTCTCTCCACTTGGAGCTGAGCGACCGACTCCATCAGCTGCACGCACACAAACACGCATACAACTCAGGACGATATTCAGGACTAATACAGACACAAGCCATTTCCAAATTACAGCAACACACACCTGAGCTGTGTGAGACTCTAACTGGTGTTTTTCTTCCAGGAGGAGCTGAACCTGCTGGTGCTCAGACGGAGGACCCGACTGACTGGAGAACTGGAGAAATGGAGAAATTATTTAAAGAGACATTTCACATCACAGGACTTCTATCACGTGCACAGTAAAGTTTAGATTGTTTCCTCACCTGCTGCAGCATGACGTCGGCCATCTCCAGCCGCTTACGGAGCTCATCAACCTCCTGTTTCAAGGCGCTGTTTTCATTTACTCTCAGCTTGAGCTGCTCAGACAATTCTGAGCTCTGCTGTCTGGACTCCTCGCTTAAATTACTGACAGACACAGAGACCATATTCATATAACACCTGCTGCTGAATGAGGAGTTAAATACAACTGAAGAGACTTACTTAAACCTGAGGATTTCCAACCGTAGACTGTCTCGCTCCTTCTCGAGCTCTTTGTTATGCTGCAGAAAAATCAAACTGAACTTGAACTGTCGTTTTGGTCAAATGCAGTTGAAAATAAAGATAAACAGAGGATGGGTTACCTTCTCAAACTGCTTCTGTTGTGTGGAGACTGAAGATAACGTCCTCTCTAACTCAGACACTCGGTGTTTACTGGCCTGCAGCCGCGAGCTCAGATCTTCTGCCTCCGCTGCACACAAACACACAGAACGATGGAAACGTTAGTATATTATACGGTAGATCAAAAATATGTGCGGTCATACATCAGCACAACATCTAAAGAAATACAGGGAAGAAATGATAAAACGCATGAAGAAAAAGAAATCTATTTTTAGGCATAATATGAGATTTTTGTTTTTGTAATTGCCAATGTAATTTAACAACAATCTAATTTATTTTCCACTGAGGTTTCAACTGTACTGATGTAAATCCGTTTTGCAGTATTATGTATTTATGAAAAATTTTTCTTTCTTAAAAGACCATCTGTGTCAGTTATGTTTTGGAAAATCCCATTTAGAGGCAAATTTTAAAATACAAAAAATAAAATAAAAATGACATTGAGGTTTTATAACATTTCAGATTTAGGTCAAAATTATTATGCGATTTATAACAAGGTGAATCTCACAAAAATACATCATATTTTACCACGAAATCTAAAGAAATATAGTAAGAAAACTGCACTTTGCAGAAAGAAAAAGACATTTAATATGAGAGGCTAATGCATTTGCCAATATAATTGAAGAAAATCAAATTATTTTAGATTTCAATGGTACTAAAGCAAATGAGATCTGCTGTCAATAATATATATATATATATATATATATATATATTCCAATTTCATATATTCATTAAAAAGTTTTTCTTTCCTTAAAAAAAAAAAAAAAAATCCGAGGTCACTACATTTTGTAAAATCTTGTTTAGGAGGCAAATTTCAGGAAATTAAAATAAGATTAATAGTTTTTACAGATTCAGGTAATTATTAATATGTGATTTATTACAAGATGGATCTCACAAGAATATGTTCAGCCCATACTTCACCATAAAATCTATAATTAAAATAAAAATATAGTAAGAAATTATACTTTACATAAAGAAAAAAATTAAATTTTAGGCTTAATATGAGGAGTTTTTGGACAATAAAATGTATAATTGCAAATAAAACAAAAATGATAATTGTCATTGGGATTCTCATCAGATTTTTATCAATGTAATATTTTTTATTGCATTATGGTAAAGAAATTATTTTAATACAGTTACTGTTTTCTTATTTGTGACCCTGGACCACAAAACCAGTCTTAAGTGGCACGGGTATATTTGTAGCAATAGCCAAAAATACATTGTATGGGTCAAAATTATACATTTTTCTTTTATGCCTCAAATCATTCGAGTATTAAGTAAAGATCATGTTCCATGAATATATTTCGTAAACTTCCTATTGTAAATATAACAAAACTTAATTTTTGATTACTAATATGCATTGCTAAGAACTTAATTTGGACAAATTTAAAGGCAATTTTCTCAATCCCAAATTTTTTTCCAAATATAAAAAAAAAAATACAAAAAATAAAAAATAAATAAATCACATATCAATGGAAAGCTTATTTATTCAGCTTTCAGATAATGTATAATTAAAAACAAATTAACCCTTATGACTGGTTTTGTGATCCAGGGTCACATTGAAATCAATTTAGTACATCAAATACAATCATGATGTACTTGGTTGTAATATTCTTGGTTTAAATAGTAATATTTTACACATGATCTGTCCTGGACATGTTCTCAGCATGTTTTTTGAGCATCAACCAAATAATATCATGATTCTGAGCATGATTATCTCACACACCTGTCTTTTGTCGTGCTGCCTGCTGTGTGTAAGACAGGGCCGTCTGTAGCTCTGATTTCTCAGACACCAGGATGCCAATCGTCTGAATGTGAACCTGAATGTGAACAACATGCATCATTAAACACACACAAAACATTACGCCTGCATAACAGCACTGACATTAAGTTAATGTAAATTAAATTACATTCATCATTTAACACATTTACTGTTACATGTCTAAGGCGGAATTTTACCATCAAATACAATTACAGCCCAAAGTGTTAATGGTACAAATGTAAACAAGCTCTGCTGTCAATAAAACATCTTATTTCTTTCTAAATATATTTATTAATTTTTTTTTTTTAAGACCAACTGAGTTCACTACATTTTGGAAAATCCTATTAGAATGCAAATCTCAGAAAATTAAAATTAGGATTTAATATGGTTTTTATAAATATAATTCAGATTCAGGTCACATCTAATGTGATTTAAAACCATTCAATGTGAACCATGCATATTTCCCTCCATCAGACTTTGATCAAGATTTTACAAATCTGAATTCAGCAGATGTTTATTCACTTCAGCAGGTTATTTCTAGAGCTGAAGTCTGTCTCTGTGTCTGTTCTAAGTCAATCTTTTTGTTTTGATTTCATTTATACACAAAGCTGAAGTGCAAAGTTTCAGTGAACAAATGACTACAGTACAACTTTTGAAGTATTGTTGGCTCCTGAATGAATCTGTGCCGTAGAGCTGAGGAGTTTCTTTTGAAGAAAATTCTTTTGAAGTGAGTGAATTTGCTCAGTCAGTTTACTATATTGTTTGTTGTATAATATATATTGTGTCACTGACGGTCCCAGCATATTTATTTATGACCGAACAGGACCTTAATTCAGTCCTGTGTAATCTGTTCACCTGTAGCTGTTCACGCATCGCTCCCTGCTCCTTAGTGAATTTCTGCTCAAACTCTTTCCGCTCCTGATAAGAAGAGATAATACATAATGAGTCGCTCATTAACAAACCATAAATGAGCAATCTAATAACACTGCTGGCAGATTACTGCACCTTCTGTAGTTGATCAGAAAGCTCTTGAGACTGCTTCGTCTGAAAACAATGAACAAACATTTAACTTGTGTGTGTTTATTTAGAAACAATAATCATATATCATTTAATAATTAAATAATCATTAAACAAGACAACCACAAGCATGTTAAACATGGACCTGACAGTTAGTACTGGTTAATGCTTCGTTAAACACAATATGAATTCAAAACGCATCTTATTCGCTTCAAATGTCATTATGCAAACATCTGATCTATTAGTTAATTTTCATACATAAATGTAAATGTTAACATCCAAACAAGTAGTACATGGACTAACAATTCAAAAACTGGAAACTGAAACGATGCATGTTAAAAGTAGCGAAACAGTTGCATCTTCAAAAACTACACTGTGAAAACATGAAAACTGCAGCATGGGATGTTACGGACACACAGCCATGAATCATGCACATACTCTAAACTGACACTCTTACCAGTGTCTCAAGTTTGGACGTGAGCTGGGCGTTTGTGAGTGCGCTGGAGTCCAGAGCTGCTGCCAGCTCCTGGTTGCGAGTCTGACGTGTTGGCATGCATAGAGAAACAAAGAGAGAGAGAGAGAAAGGACGAATGAAAGACTAAGAGAGGCAGACGTGACGGCAAACAGGCAGTGATATGATTTAACACAAAGAATCCGTTATATGTGTAACTGGACTCTTATAAACAGGGTTCCTATGCGGTTTGGAAAAGTACGGAATTTGATTTAAGTAATTTCCAGGTCTGGAAAAGTATGGGGAAAAAAAGCAGAGTATGGAAAATATTTGCATTTCCAAACTTTTGCTCCCATTTAGTTTTTTTTTATATTAGAAAACTAAGAATCGAATGAAAATAAATCATACAAGAAGTGTTTTCATGGCAGATGTTTAGTGATTAAGTGATTGTCAGACACAGCTGAATGAATTCAAGGTGCACTTTTTCATTATGCAAAATTTTCTTATTCATTATTCTTAATTTTCTTAGCACCATATAACACAGCCTCAAGGACCTTTGCAAAAATATAAAATTTACAGACTTTTATGTGTGCATGAGAAACCATTAAAGTTAGTGTATAGGACGACGCACACTGAGCCACCTATTGTGCCATCAGCCCATTTTGAGGTGTGGTTTCTTGGCCACCACAAAGTGTGCGTTAAAGAGACCGAAGGCCTTAAAATATGTCATACTGCCCTAATGAAGCCAAACTTTGAACACTTTTCTTTTTTTTTCAACTGGGATGGCACCATGGCAAATAGGACGATGCCACAGTCGTATTATGCCATTAGCCCATTTTGTCTCATGTTTTATCTGCCGCTGCAGAGGATGTGTTAAATTGGACATTAGGCTTTAATATTAGAGGTAATACCATAAAGAAAGCCAAATTTTGAGCAAGTAGATCTCTATTAACTCACATGCATCCATGCTCTTGTTTTATTCATAGTAAGATGACAGTGATGCACAAAGGAAATAGGTTATATAAAACTAGAAATCGTAATGCGTAAGCATGCAGAAAATACCCACGCGCATGTAAATAGTTTCTTGAGGGCGCAAAAAAGTCTCGTGTGCATGCAAAAGTTTATATTTTTATTATTATTATTATTAATCTCAAAATCAATGAAAAAATAAACAATATTTACAGATGACTGTATTATACCAAATATAAAGTTGAAAATGATTCAGTATGAACCTTTTTTTGTTAAATATGGTCCAAAAATCTGCTGAGAGGTTTGGAAATTTGAGTCTGGAAAACTATGGAATTTTGAAATGGAAAATGTGTAGAAACCCTGCTCAACACTGAGTAATGTGAGATATACTGTAAACAGGCATTTGTTCATATTCAAGCATGACATTCAACATTTAACAAGCATAACATACTCAAGAGTAGAAAGAAAAAGGTTATCTCTATTAAACACCATGAAATCAACATTGTAATTGTTACAGACCAAAAGTACTGATTGCATCATCTTGTCCACAGTATGTAGTTTTATAGAATGAAAATGATAACCAAAAATATACATTTATGTTACAAAAACATTTCTATTTAATTTTTTTCTTCTTTTTTTAGTTATTAAGAACCAAAAAAACCCTACAGATAAAAAATATAAGCACTAGTAATAATGACAATTGACTACCACTTACAAAAACTGCTCAAATTGGAATCAAGTTAGGTAAACTATTGTTTAAAAGTTTGTGGCCAGTAAGATTTTCTTCTCCTTTTTTATTTTAAACAATTTTTTATTCAGAAAGGACATCAAAAATCAAATCAGATCAAAAGTGACAGTTCTAATGTTACAAAAGATTTCTAATTCAAACAAATGCTGTTCTTTTAAACTTTCTATTCATTTGTGAATCCTGAAAAATTCAACATTTTCAGCATTGCTAATAATCAGAAATGCTCCTTGAGCAGCAAATCAGCATTTTTTCAGAATTATTTCTGAAGGATCATGTGACAATGAAGACTGGAGTAATGATTCAATGATTCACTAAAAATTCAGCTTTGATCACATTTGAACAGATATACAGAAAACTATGCTGTACTGTAAAAAAAAAGTCACAATTTTTACTGTATTTTTAATCAAATAAATGCAGCCTGGTGATCAGAAGAGACTTCTTTCAAAAATATATATATAAAAAAAAAATTCCTGACCTCAAACCTTTGCGTGCTACTGCATGTAGCGCATGACTGCTATCTAAAGACACTCAGGCTTAGATGCAGATGAAGCGAGTGAAACTTTAACTTATAAACAGAGCCTCATTCTGCCATGTAGCCTGTTACAGACGTGTTTGTGACGCTGAAACAGGATGTTTGTTCAGTGTGTAGCAGGAAATCATGGGAGCGCCAGATTAAATGCCAGAACTAGTACTACAGGACACACTGCAATAACACAGATACTGACAGATACATAATCTATTATACGAATTAATACAGTACTTACAGTATCACACAGCACAGATAAGAGGCAAACGTTTCAGGCCTTTTTTAATACTTTATATTTAGCATAAACAGATTCAATTGTTCTTGATTTGGACTGTAAACCATGAGGAAATCAATCTGGGAAATGGTCGTCAAAATGATATTAAGTGACTGGCGCTCTTAAATAGACTGCCGCATCAGCCAGTGGTGTAAACCCCTACAGACTACAAGCTATTTTCATCGTAAGAACAAGTGCTTCAATAAGATTATCCTGCTTGAGCGAGATTAGTGACCATTCAGAGAGGTAATTATAAACTGACAGACTAAACTAAATTACCTTACTGTACAGTTTTACATGTCTACTTTAAAAAACAAATATGTTTAAAATATAAAAGCACAAGTGAATTAATAGCAAAACATATGAAAATACCTCCAGTTCCTTCTCGTTGACCGTCGGTGGACCGTTGTCTCCATTGATGTATGTTGTTGACTGTATTACACCCAAGAAGGAAAGAAAAACAATTAACTTTTCTATAAAAGAATTTGAAGATTTGCCCAGAATTATTTTATTAACTAATTCTGGAATGGTTTAAATGCTGATATTTGGGTTATTTACAAGTGTTGGATAAAAACGAAACGGTTTCTATTTCAAGTCATGCAAATGTGTTTATACTTCTATGTTTGTAATTCACTCAAGCCATGCAAATTCAAAAAGATTTGGTTTATGTGGGAGGAACCATTGGACTTTAGTTCTTAAAAGTCCAGATGAAATCAAAACAGATAATTTAATTTCTTACAAAAATGCATTTGGCCACACTTGTTTCAGTAGTGCATGAAGAAAAACAATGCCTGCTTTCACAGCCTTTCATTTAAATTTCATACTTTCTGAATTGACTCTTCTACTGATGCAAGCAAGCAGGGTGGGGAAAAATAACATTAACCAATAACATCATAACCTCACAATCTAACCAAACCCAAAGGCTGAAGGAAGCAGACGGACGGGTGCCGTGACTCACCTCAGACAGCAGTCCGTTGAGCTGCTGGGAAATTTGTCTCAGGCTCTCGGTGGACGACAGCGGCCTGCAAACACAAACATGTGAGTTCAACATGTCAAAACAGACTATTTGGTGTTACAGTTTTGAACTAAAGAAGCATAAACATACAGAACCAAGGGAATCTGTGTATAATTAGTCTTTATGAACAGCGAAAATAAAGCAGCAAGCTACAGCTTCAGTGTAAATCTGAGTTTTTGTCATTAGTTTGGGTCTATTTATATACATATATATGTATGATATTATTTATATATATTTTTTGCACTTTCTATTCTATTTCTATTCTCTTTTTACATATTATTGCTCTTTTGTTGGTTTTGATTGCTTCTTTTGTCCTCAATTGTAAGTAGCATTTAGGCATCCGCTAAATGCCTAAATGTAAATATAATAAACTAAGTATATTACATTTTACTCAAGTAAAAACATAATACTTTTATACTGTATGGTTATTTTTTAAACATTTGTGTCGTTCACATTATCGAATAAGTAGTTCACTGCATTTGATACATTTTCTGCCCAAAAAAAAAAGAAAATAAATAAAAATAAACTATATATATATATATATATATATATATATATATATAAAATGTAATTATACCTAGCAATAAGTAAATAAATAAATAGAAAACAATTCTAAAGCTAAAAAAAACTACTTGAACTACTTGAAATAATACAAACTTTAACTAAAATAAAACAAAAAAAAAAAGACATAAATTTAAGTTTTTTTATAGTTCAACTAATTGCCAAGGCTACTTCTCTCATTTTACTTTGAGAAAATGTAAATAAATACAAACAAACAAAAAACAAAAACAAAAAAATATTAAAACTTTAAAATTAAAATAAAAAATAAAACATAAAATGTAAAAACTATTTCCAAATTTGAATACAAACTATGATAATATCTCAGTGATACTAAAATAATACTGCCTGAATCAAAGACGGTTGTGTGTGATTTATCACAAAGTTTTTTGGATGACTTTTTTAAATGCATCTGTGAAAAATAAACTGTAAAATATCTCTAGAACCAAGGAATCAGAAACCTGAGTTATTGCTGTTGCACTCTATAAAGCATAAAAAACATTCTGACTGACTGTAATGATGTCATTCTTCAAAAAGATAAATTTGTATCAGTTCACCGCATTATATTTCTGTAGTAGCTTGTTCTCAAACAAAGAGTAAATTTACCTGTTATCTTCCAGAGAATGTTCATCGCCATTTGCATCTGCTGTGTACTTCTGCTGGAAAAACATACAAATGACAAACACAAACTTGAAATGCAAAATCAGACAGACTTATGTGACAACACAAGGAAACATCAAAATGACAAAAAGCAATGCACTATATTAAAAGACACACATGGATCAGATTACAAACACAAGCAAACAACAGCTAAACCATCAACAGATATGAACACAACGGCTGTGTCTCAGAACATAGCTAGCTGCCAACCTAGACTTTTGAAACACAGTTAAGGTGACTGACATTGAGACAGACAGACCTGCAGGTCAGCGTTATCAGCGACACACTCAGTGTTAATAGCAGAAGCAGGGTTAGAGACGGGTTCAGCGCTGGTCTCCTCCAGCTCCTGCGAGACCCGGTTCACCTCATCCACATGATCCTGATGCAATACAGCGACAAAGGCGCATTAGACTGTCAGTGGGTTAAACACACACACACACACACACACACACACACACACACACACACACACACAAACACCACATTCACAGTACAGATGCACAACAATCTTCACTATTCTTAATAGCTCATATATTCTCATATCAAGTACATTCATATAAAGGTGACAAAACATTTCCAGGCATATTCAATTCAATATATAATCAATCCAAATATATTCAGACCCTTCAACTTGCAAAGATGCATTAAATTCAACAAGAAACAGCATGCATTGTAAAAATGGATTTTATGAAACTGTAAAAAATATATTTAGTTAGATATTTAGTCTTTTAATTCAATGTGTTATTTGCCTTTTCTTTGTAATTAATTGCTACATTACTTGCGATTTCTGAGTGCAAACGGTTTCTACAAATTATATTTAGTATGAGTCAAATTTATATAACATATGAAACATTTACTGTAGTTCTTTAAAAAATAAAGAGCACTGATGAATCGTTCGCAGTAAGACCGGAAATATAAATGAGTGTGATTTCATGCTGACTTTAAAAACTGCAGTAGATGATGCAAACATCAACTTCCTGCGATGATGATCTCACAGCATGCAGGGAAACAGAGATGACCAAATCAAAGAGCAAAAGGGAAGAGAAAGACTTTGGAAAAAGAGGAGGGACAGCGAGCAGCTCACCTGACTGTTGTTGACAAATGGAGGCTGAGACACTCCATTAGTCAGACTAAGATCAGAGACCATAACTTTGAGAATATTCTCAATCTACAGGGGAAGGAGAGGTAGACGATAAAGGAAAAGGTGTGAGAGAGGAGGAAGCAGCAGTAAGAAAGTAATAACGTGATAAAGAAAACACAGGATGAAGGGTTAGTAGCACCTGAGTCAGATCAACTGCCCAGTTGAAAAACACACCTTTCTGTGTGTGTTTCTTTTCTTTCTGTGTGTTTTAATTTTCTTAAACTTAAGCTGTTTTTTTTTTTCAACTAGTTGCCAAGACTACTTTTCTCATTTTAATTTAGTTTGACATGAAGTGCCAAAATTACTGAAACTGAAATAAATAAAAATTAATACAAACAATGTAGACATTTTTAAAAAAAAAGACTAATTCAAAATATGAATTAAAAAAAAAAAATATGATAGTATCTCAGTGATACTAAAATAATTCTGTCTGAATCAAAGTTGGTCATGTGTGATTTATGTGAGTTTTTTTTTTTTAAATGCATCTGTGAAAAATTAATTGCAAACTATTTTTTCAGATCCAAGGCATTAGAAAACCTGAGCTGTCACTGTAGTGCTCTATAAAAGATACATTTTCAAATTAATATTTGAAGGTTAATTAATTTTCTAGGGTTCAAGATTCGTTATGTATTACATATTTATTATTTACATGTGATGTAATGTAGTGAATTGTTGTTTTTCGTTAGATCATCGTCCCTCAGTGCAACAACAAACACAACCAACAACAAATCAAGCACATACACATTAAAAATAGAATATAATTTATGTATTATATTGTTTTCTAAGAAATGGGATGCGAATAAAATAAATTGAATATGGTAGGGAGAAAACAAATGTGTACACAATCTGTACAGTGTCTATTTTTTTCTGTTTTAATGAGCTTTTTTCAGTTTTAATTTATTTCCAGTTAGTTAATAATTTTAGTGTTTCAACTTAAACTACACCAAAGCTAGAAATCAGTTTAAGTTTCTCATATAATATTTACATTTTATTTATTTCAGCTTTATTATTAACAAAATGTTGTATATATAAAAATATAGTTAGTCATTTTAGTGATTATATTTCAACAAACATATTTCAGTTAGTTGCCAAGGCAACATATACTAATTTTATTTTAGTTTAACAACTTAACTGAATATTTATAAATTTAGTTTAAAAGTTTTGAATAGTTTTTTTAAGCTAATGTTAATAACCCTGGATCAGACATTCTGTAATAACTGTCAAATTACTGGCTGTTCTGTGTCAGTGCAAACATGACTAATTATTACACACGAGAAACCAACAGCTGTACAAAAACAACGCAGAAGTAAAAGCTAAAACAGGCCCTCAAAATAATTCAACGTGCAAAAACTGACTATATTCTCAAACACTTTCTGAAACAAGGATTAGTTCCTGCAGTGGAAAACTGTCATTAACTGATCAGTCAAAACACAACAAGAAAACCAAATCCCATCAGACAGTGAACATTTATCACATCTGGCCTGCAAAGCTTTGATTTCACATGGCGTGGATTGATTACGCACCTGACTCACATTGTCTGGCGAGTGTCTGTCAGCAGATGCATCCAGCTGATCGCCTCCTTTAACTTTCCTCTTCTTCTTTGGTCCAGCACTTCCTGTGGATGGGGTGGTCTTCTGTTGAAACTCCTTCAGCTGCAGGACACAAGAGCAGAAACGTTTTTGATGTAATGTTTGACATTAAATATATCACGTTACAGCTACAGTATCAGTCATGTATGTGTACAGATGAGATGAAAAAAAATTGGTGTAGGATTATGTTTAAAACCATTTTCACTTCAAATTGCTAAAAAAAATGATAAGCACACTAAACGTGAAATTTTTTCATTTAAAATTGTATTTTCTTGTAAAACAAACTCTAATCATCTCAACTTTGAAAAATCATTTTTACAGCATATGTGACACTAATACTTTACTTTTCACAACACATTACACTAAAAATCACCAAAACACTGCTGATTAGAGTCATCGAGCAAAATTTCTGAGGAAAAGTAATCCACGCCACTTCAGTTATTCAATTAAGATCTTGAAAGACCGTGTTTTTGCAATGAACAAATCCATCATTAAGATGTTTTTAACTAAAATACGAGTCCATAATCCATAACACTTCCTCCAGTGAAAAAGTGGTCTGGTATGAATCAGGAGAGAAATCTGCACACATTTACAAGCCAAAACAGTCCAAAATGACCATATGTGACCAATGAAAATATGTAGTTGGACTTTAAATGTGAGACAAAATAGGAAATTGACTTTTTCACTGGAGGAAGCATTATTATTTGTTTCAGTTGTTGGATTTGTTTCAGCTTTTAACTTCTCAGGATGTTAACTGATAGACCGGAGCGGTGTGGATTACTTGTGGATTATTGTGATGTTTTTATCAGCTGTTTGGACTTGCACTCTGACGGCACCCATTTACTGCACAGGATCCATTGGTGAGCAAATTGTCAGCAAATATGAAGTTTTTGGCAAACTATTCCTTTAATATAATAACTGTTTGGCCACTGTTTAATTAAATCAAGCATCAACGGTGCCACTGACAGGCAGAAAGGACTCCACAAATCACAAGTCAATAATCTGTCCTAATTCTTGCAGTTTAAACAAAATGGTTGGAACGCATTGTCAAAGTGTCTACAAACTAAATCAAGATAACGAAATCAAGTTCCACTGCACCAGTGACATGACAACAAACTCTGTAAAGAACCTCCCATCCAATTCTGTGATATGGAGACTCAGAGCACGTCTCTAGTAGGTCAGATTCGCAGCAGTGGGTTTGGGTGTGATTCAGCTGTCATGGGACGGACGGGTCTAAATCAGCTCTCATATGACAGAGCATTGGTTTGCCATAACTTAAATTCCAGGGTTGATTTTTTCAAGCTGTGTTGATGTTCCAGGCTACAGACGGCATAAAGGACAGCAGCTGTACTTCAGAACCTTCACTAACTAGACAGCACTTTTGGGCATCAAGTGCTAGACATCACACACATGCATCATTAAACAAAAACACTAATAATCACAGATTTGATCAGTTAAACCTCAAAACAGCAATCTGAAGAACACAATGAGGGCAAATTAGTTAGGCTACTAGTTATGCACCTTCACTGTTAACACACTAGACAATCAACCAGCTGTTACAATTAGAGCTGTCATTTTAACTAGCAGTTAGCAAGTAAGCTAACACTAACCAGTTGGTTAAATGAGCCTAAAGTCAATAAGAGTACTAAAATGATATTTAAAAAATGTCTAGTCTTAGTTTATCTTAAACTAATTCACGTTGTTGTTGTTTTTAGTTCTGTAACAGACGCCAAAACACTAGGCTAACAACATTAGCATGTCAAGTTAGACTGACATTGACTCACAGACACTTATAAAGCGCATTTCTGACAGGTTTAATTCGTTATAAACGCGAATAGAGACACATTCTAACGAGACTGATTTCAGGCTCTGTCTCAGCTCAGTCCTCGGGCTTTCCTGACAGCCGCGCCCGTCTGAGAGCGCTGGCAGCCGGATGCGGGCCCGCGCTGAGGCCGGTAGACGTGGAATGTCAACATGACAGATGAAACACACACACTCGGACGCGATTCTATTGCGATCAACAGTTGCGTTTTGTCACAAAGCGAGTAAAAGAAGATGTGAAAGTACATAAACGTACCTTTTTCTTGGCTGCAGCGAGTTTGATTTGCCTGTTCTGGTCCGCCATCCTCTCGCGCAGCTGAACGAAGCGAACGGCACCACGTCATCAGATCATCCGCGCGTCCGTGTGTGTGTGTGTGCGCGCGTGTGAATGTGAGTGAGTGAGTGAGTGAGAGAGAGAGAGAGAGTTTTTGAAGATTGTGTTGGACTTGGGTTTGTATTACTATAGCGCAATATTAAGCTTATTGACATTTTACATTTGTTGACAAAATGAGATCAGATGGGCCCTTTTATGCCATCAAAAAATTATCCAAATTGAAATACTAATTAGAATCTGGCTCAAAATATTCCAATCAGGCATAGAGCCTGTTGCATTATATGGTAGTGAAGTGTGGGGTCCTCTCCCCAATAAATCAAGAATTTGAAAAATGGGACAAAAATCAGATTGAAGCCCTTAAAATGCATAACCCCAAACTCTTAGCAATTTAAAGCCCTTAAAAATCATGAGGTGAACCCTGAAAAAAGTCAAAACAAACTAACATAACAACAGTCAGCATTCGGCCCCACCAAATTAGAAAAATTATCTAACCTGCTGGACTGAAACAACAGAAAAACAAAATAAACTTGAATGGTATTTGGCTCTAAATAGAGATTACACTGCTGAATATCTGAGTACAGTGAAAGACTGTAAATTAAGAAGAGAAATGTCAAGGTACAGACTGAGCAATCTTAATTTTAGAGACAGGCAGATATCGACAGACCTGGGTGCCCAAAGAGAGCTGCACCTGCCCATACTGTAACCATGGGGAAGCGGAGAAAGAGCAACACTTCCTCACCAGCTGCCTTAATTATGAAGAAATTAGAAAGAAGTTTTAGTCCAAATTTGAAACACTTTGCCCTGACTTCAAAATGTTAAACAAGAAAACACAATTTTAATATTTATTAGGTGGAAAACAAGATTGTATCTTACTAGCAGCAAGATACAGTGATGCCTGTCACAAAAAGAGGGAGGAGTCAACACACAGAACAAACACACACACACACACACACCACAGTGAATTTTAAATTGTTCTAGATTTGACATAGAATCGATGTGTTCTGGTTATATATATATATATATATATATATATATATATATATATATATATGCATGTATTTATTTATGTATACATACCTGTTCTAGATTTTCCCTTTGAAGGGATTAGGGCAGAGGAATGTACTCTTCTGAATGGAATGCAAGGTGAATGACTTAATAAGACAGTGATTTGCCACCACCTACTGGCGTGTATATTTAGAGTATGGGTTCTGTTTTGAAGTCATATCATATTTTAGTATTAATTTGTATTTTTTACATGTTAAATTATGATGTTCCATTCTAAAGCTACTTTATTATTTTGTAATAACCCGTAGGTTTCTGAAGAGCATTTTTGAAGCTCTTTATTTTATTGCAGTTTTTAGAACAAAAAACATACAAAGGGCAATTACATAATAGATGATAACATAAAAAACAACATTAAACAAATAAAAAAGAATGAAACAATATAAAATAAAAATAAAAATAAGGAAAGCAGTAACATCACATATCCATAATCAAGTACAAATATATATATATATATATATATATATATATATATATATATTTTTAAGGCTTTAAAATAATTTAAGTTTTTTTTTTGCTCATAAAAAAATAAAATATCCTTTTCTTTGAGTTGCAATTCAACATTAGTACTTTGTTTAACAAAAAAAACAAAAAACAAAAAACAAATCACACCAAAACAATTTTGTATTAATACAATCAGAAAATAAATGGACAGTACTCTCATTTTCCTTTTTACATAAAACACACTTTAAGTTAATGTCTTTGCAAAATTTTGCAATTACCTGTTTAACAGGATAAATACGATGAACTATCTTGAATGATACCTCTCTAATTTTATTACTAATACAAAAACGTCTAGAGATCTTAAAGGTTTCTTTCCAATTGACATCTTGAAATTGAAACACTAGAAATTTGGCAAATCTTTCTGAGATAATTGTTATTAATTTTTCTTTTTCTTTTATATTTATACCTTCCAATTTAAGACAGAAATCAACATTTGGTTTTCCATCTATATCATTTACTAATAATTTCCTAAGTTCTGAGGGAATGGCATTGATTACCATCACATACTCCTTGACAGGTATATGAAATGAACATTTTTTTAAGAACTCTGCATAGGTAAGCACGTGACCATTAGAATTCAACAGTTGTGAAACCAACCAAACATTTTTTTCTAAACCAATTAACTAAAAAAGAGATTTATTTTGGTGTGTAATGTATTTATTATTCCAAATTAAGCACTTGTGAGGGGAAAAATTGTGTTTGTATATAATCATCCATAATAACAATGCCTGTCTGTGAAAACTGGAAAGTTTTATGTGAAGCTTACTAATATTAAAGTTACAATTAAGGAGATATTCAATATCACCTACTTTTTCAAACATAATATTAGGGATATAATACCATAATTTATCTTTTGTAATTTTGTATCCACTTAATTTTAAAAATAGTGTTAGATATTTCAAAATCAAGTACATTTAGCCCACCTTGATTAAATGGATTACAAAGTATTTTTTATTCAAATAATGATGTTTATTTTTCCAAATAAAATTATATATTCATTTATTTTATATCATTGATAATACGTTTTGGAGTGTCTATAGCCATTGCGGTGTAAACTAGCCTAGATACCTAGATTCATATTTTGATAATAAAACTTATTTAAAGACAGGTCTCTCATTAGTCAAATTTCGTTTGAATTGTATTAATTAATGGGGTATAATTAAGATTTATTCTTTCTTTTTGGTCTTTACATATATTAATCCCTAAATAAGTAATATAGTCTTTTATTGGAATGCCACAAACTTCAGACAAGTCACTTGGTCTTTTTTTTAAAGCAAACAATTCACATTTTTTAATATTTATAGCTAACCCTGATACCATATAGAATTTGTTAAGACACTCAAAAGCCATTTTTAATTCTTTTATGTCTTTTAGAAAAATTGTAGTATCATCTGCTAACTGGGAACATTTAATCACATTAAATTACAGGTAATTTAACAGAACTATTGCAATTATTGTTCGAACTGCGTGGATAAAGTTGTTGCTAAAACCAAAAAAATCAAGAACTTTAAATAAAAAATTATGGTTTACAGTATCGAATGCTTTATAATAATCTATAAAAAAAAATGTAACTGTCATCATTTAAAAGAAAATTGTAGTCAATCAAATCTAATATTAATAGATATTAACTTTAATATGTTAATAACTTTAATCAACTTGCAAATATATGTAAAAGTACTTTAGTGTCATTATTGATTAGAGTTATTGACCTCCAAGTTTCTATATTTAGTATGTCTTTACCTGGCTTAGGAATCAATGTAATCAATCCCTGTAACAGTTGGCAACATTACTTCATTCTGCAAAATTTCTTTGAAGACATATATAAAAAACTCTGATATCTTCTTTGAATTTTTTATAAAATTCACAGGTCAGCCCATCATTACCTGGTGCTTTATTATTTTTAAGCTTCTCTATACCTTTAGAAATTTCTTCAAGAGTTATGTCTTGATCACATATGTAATTAGAATGTTGAGCTATACATTTTGCATTTTTTTTGTGAATCTAGAAAAAGAGCAGCATTATATTATTTTCTGAATATAACTTTTCATAAAACCTGACAAAACTAGATATTAATTTTGGGTCCACTATAAGAGAATCATTAATCTTAAGCTTCTTTAATGAGGAAAAATCTCATTTTTTTCTTTCAAGATTGAAAAAATACTTAGAATTTGATTCACCTTTTTCTAGATGATTCACCACTTTCTCCTTGATCTTATAAACGCACCCTTAGCTTTATATTCATAGATTTGTTCTAACTCCAGTTGTAAGTTCATTAAAACAATTTTAACTTGTTCACTTTCTATTTGTTTGTCATATATATCCATTACGTTTTGAATTCAAATATTTTCTTTGTTTCTTTTGGCTTTGGCTATTTCTTTACTTCTTGAGATTGCAATTTTTCTAATTTCATATTTCATAATTTCCCAATTTGTTCTATATAAGCCTGATATTTTAGCATTATTATAACATCTCTTTATCACACTTTTAACTTTATCCTTAAATTGAACATCTTCAAGAAGGGAATTGTTTAATTTCCAATAGTTGAAATTAGATCCTCAAATTCTTGTATTACAAATGTTGATAACTATATGTATCATTTTATGGTCACTGAAGACTGAAGGCACTATGTCTGTCTCCTGAATTTGATTTCCAAGTTCCTCAGATGTTAACCAAAAGTCAATTCTAGATTGTATAGATCTATTCTTATTACCCCAAGTAAAGTCTATCTTATCATGATTTCTGTACCTCCATTCATCCTGACAGTTTAATTGGGAACATAAATTACATATATATGTGTATATGGGGACTGTCCACTAATACAAAGAGGAAAACAATCCAAAAAAGAATCGTTATAGTGTTCCAATCACCACCTAAAATCAACTGGGCACTTGGGTATATTTTAAAGAATTCCTAGCAGGACGGTGGTGACAGCAGCGGCAATCCACCTGTCACTCAAGTGGCCACGCCCTAAGTTATGCAGAACTTTAAGGCTTAATATACATTAAACGGATGAGTTATAAAAAAAATTCACCCCCTCACAGTTGACATGAAGGGCAAAATTAGCTATATAGACCAAAACCACTTTTTGAACCAGGCTGTAAACATTATTTTTTCTGCTGTGAAGTTGGGCATTTTAACATGGGGAGTCTATGGGATGGACTCCCTTTTGCAGCCAGTCTCTAGCGATGAATTGCAGTTTTAGTCACTTCCGTATTGACTTCAAGAGGGAGACCGGGAGGTTTATACAGGGGCGTCGTAGTTGGGTGAAAAGTGGGACTAAATTACCAGGGCCCCAGGTGGGGGGAGGGCCCCTGAGGAGTGAAATTTTATTTTTTTTTCTGTTAAATATAATTTTAAGATCACAATAAATGTTGTTAACTAATGTAAATGCTAATATTTTGGGTAAATGCATCAGTTGATTGATGTATTAAATGGTGTCCAAGTACATATAGTGTCTGAGGACAGGCACCCTTTCCCTTGCACGAAATGGTTTAGTCCACCTTCAGCGTTCATTCTGCTGAAGCGACAGACAGCAGTACATAACTGTGCTATGGAAGATGATGTCTAAGAAAGCTAAATCCGGTTCTCAGAAAAGAAAAGGGGGGGCAAGAAAGGGATAAAAAAAAGAAATGAGGGAAAGCAACTGCTAACAGACTTCTTTCCCAAGAAACGTGAGCCCAAAATGTGAGAGCAAATAGTCTACAAATGAACTCCTGCTGTGGTTACAAAACACTTCAATACCACCGCGATTATCAGTGCTAATAACACAATGGCATAACACAAAATTAGAAATTACATGATGCCTTGTTTGCATAGCCTACACCATTTCAATAGTATACTAATTTGAAAACTAAATTAATATTTGTTATTGGACTATAATAGTCTAACTTTGTAGGCTCAATGTCATATAGGTTCATGAGGATAGGCTGTCATATTAGTAGCAAAGCTAACTTGTGAAACGCATGGCACTCAGTTTCAGAAACTGTCACAGAGGGTGATGCAGCAACAGACATATATATTATTTGCTTCAAGGTAACATACAAAAAACCAAGTAAACAACAATAAGAAAAATCCTAATAAAATTCCAAGAAGTCCAAATAGCAGCATAACATAAATAAACACAATAAACAAATTAAAAAACAGCGAGAAAAATAAATACAAAAATAAATAAATATAAAAATAAAACACAAAACAAAGGGCTTAATCACCAAAAAATACCTTCAAAAGAGGCAGACCGGGAGGTTGCCGCTTGGTGAAAACACTGAAGATAACACAGAAGTGACATGACTTCCTTGACAGCTGATACAAGCAGAGTGGCGAACACGTGCGCCACTCACTGTAAAAAAAAAAAAAAAACAGGAACATACCAAAACAAACTTGCCGGGGGGAGAAGAGGGGCTAAACTGAACTATTCTCTAAACACTACAACCAGGGCGTCGCAGAAAATGAGTGTGTGAGTTTGTTTACGTTTGTAAACTCCCATACATACAAATAATTATTCGAAAAATATAATTTCCCTGCAGCCAGTGGGCCCCTTTCCTGTGTAGGCCCCTGAATGCTTGGTGGTCTGTGACCGGTGAAAATACAGCTTTACTCATCAGCAGTAAAACACAAACACCACCACAACTGTGATAACTTTACAGACCGGGAGCACCGTCAACGCAGCAGTCTGTATCTGCAGGTCTTTCTAAGGTTTCGGCTTAATCTGACGGTGTCCGTCAAGTCTGAAGTTTTCAAAGGTTTTTTTTCTTCTAATTCTTTTTAGGGAAAAGAAAAGGATTCACCCCCTGAATTTTTTGGTGGGAGCATCTGACTGATGCAAACAGGTATGAGAATATTATTCATTATTACAGCGTGCAGTGTGTGATATTTAGAAGGATCTATTGACAGAAATAGCAATATTCAAGAGTTCAGATGCAAAATCCCCTAAATCCATCTGAAGTATGTCGTTAAAATGAGCATTTCTTTCTGGCTACTTTATAAAGTTTCTATGTAAGTACTGGCACTTCTGATTGGGCTGAGGCTGGAATTGACTCTATGCGATCACTTCCGCGTTTGGTCTCATCAGCTCAGTTACAACCCGGTGCAGCACTGTAACTTCACTATTGGCGATAACTGTGAAAATGCCGCAGGAGGGGATGTCATACTTCACTCGCTGTTTACAAGAGCTTCCCCGGATAACTGTGAATGACGTTAATGGTATCGTGAGGCAATCAGCTCAACAGTAAGAAAGAGAAGGGCTTCAAATGATATATTGCATCGACAGTTTTGAGGGCGAGTATCCTCATACTATAATGTTATCCGACTATCGATTCTAGCTGTCTCCGTTTCTCACAGTTTATATATGTCTTTGCATTATTTGTATTTATTTATTTATCTATCTAGTTACATTTTATGTACATTGTTTGCATCGTATATGTGATTATATGTGATTTTGGATTTTACTTTACGAACGTTACAAACTATAAGTAAAATCTCAGTTTCTAGTAAGGATCAGCAGGTGACAGGAGAGGTCTGCGTGAGGGCGACATGTTTCAGGTCGATGAGTCAGAGAAGCCGCATAGTTTGGACACAATCAAGACTTGAGCTAAGCACAGTTAACGTTTTACATAGAGATGCACCGATCGACCTGTGTTGTGCCAGATGTTGCTTGTCACAGCAGTAACCAGTAAGTTTGTCTTGACAAACTTTTTTATCTAGTTATATTTAGTCTGTAAAAGACTGTTAACAGAGGCCAGAAACGCTAAAGACATTCATTAAGAGGACAAAATACTGCATCAGGCAGATCAGTCTCACTGTTCATGATGCACAAAATATTGGAATAATATCAATATTTCATATCAGTCGATGTTGATAATTATCACAATAAAAGTAACATTTTTATTTCTTTCAAGTTTAAAAGCAGATTTTTGCTACAGTGTGAAAGCTGTAGAAACCAGATGGTTAAATGTAGGTGTAACATTTTCTTTATGATCAGAACATGACAAACACATGTTTTTTTTTTTTTTTTTTACACACTTTTTTCAAAACAAAATAAATATCTTAATAGAAAAAAAAATCTTAGTCCTACATGTTTTAATGAGTAATATTGTTTCAAATCAAGAAACAGGTTTATGTTACCTGATAATAGTAACCGTAATAATATTAAATTTTTTTGTCTCTTAGATGTACACATTTGATAGTAGCTTGTGTTAGGATGCAGATTTATGTTCATTATCAAAATCAGTAATATCTGTAATAATCTATGTATGTAAAATATAAACCATATAAAATGTAAAAAAAAAAATAAATTGAAATGTAATTATTCTGTTTGAGTTTTTATTTTATTTTTATTTTTTTTTATTAACTGTTGCTCTTCCATAGCATCATCCATAGTAACACTTAAAACCACAAATATAGCACCTCAATACCATGGTAAAATGTAATTTTGTTTCTAGGTATTTGTATGAAAAACAGTAGTCTAAATACATTTATAAATGCATAAACGCTATAGCTTAATCACAAAACATACTGTAAGTATATTCCATTGCTCCTCCTTCAAAACAGACACTATTCAGACAATAAACACTGCTGCTCTAATAAGTTCTCGCCATGCTGCCGTTTGAGCTTTGATCCGAGCGGATAAACGGTCCGAGTGGCTCACTTTGACTAGGGCTCTTTTGTTTCACCTTTGCAGCATGAATATCGTATCAAACATTTATTGAACTCTTGTTATCATTTATTGAGGAAATTCATATCGCATATTCATGTCACCTTCTAAACTGTGCCTGATATGTTCTACAACAGTCGTAATATTCCCACAATTAAGGTGATACCTTTTTAAAAGCTCATTATCGTCAAATGTTTTCTAAATGTTTAAGTGCCAAGGCTTATTGCTCCATTTTAGGATAGTTTGTGACTTGGTCTTAGTGACTTAAGGATTCCACTTCACTACTCCAAACATTTCACTACTCACTACAATGTGCAGGTGAGCTGACAGCAGTATTTACAGACCTGTTCAACTCCTCCCTGGAGCAGGCCATGGTACCAACATGCCTCAAGTCAGCCACAATGATCTCGGTACCAAAACAGGCAGCATTCAAGACATTGAATGATTATCAGCCAGTAGCCGTGACGCTGGTAGTGAAGTGTTTTGAGCAACTCATTTTGACACACATTTGACACACTATGTACTGTTAATTCATCAACTGAAAACTGCATAGACCAAAAGATCGATTGGAGTTTAAGAATTAATATTGGTTCATAAGAATAAAAATCTTTCTTTTTTTCTCCCAGCCCTAGCATATTTTGTTGTTTTTAGTGGCCTCCACTCTCACTGCGGGGTGTGGTTTTGAACATGAAAAGAGACGCACAGTTACTGTTCATCTGTTCTTTTCACAATAAATGCATAAGCCTATGTATGCTCATACTGTATGTTCATGATTAGAACTGAAAATGTAAACAAAAATAAAAGCTATTAAATGTTATCATAATTAAAATATGAAAATTAAAATGCTGAGTAATAATAGATTATGACAGAATTTTTATGACCCTGTCTGTCAAAATGTTAAAGTCTATGGTCTGTCATGAAGACTAAACTAGTCTTGCCATGAAGTGATGAATACCAAATAACACCAAGACAAAACTTTTGTTTTATTTATTTAGTTTTTAGTAAATACAATTGCAAACTGTTGTTTGTAACTATGTTTCCAATTTATTGTCTATAAAAATTTCTAAGTGACATAATTCAGTTGTAATGAATTTGCTCAGGAACATTAATTATAAGGAAAAGCAACAACGAGAAAACATGGCCAAGAAATATGATCTGAACATTCATTATGACATCTTAGCAAGCCTTTGAGTCACAATGCCAAACTTCAAAATGTCCTGTCTTAATAACATAAAATTTTGTTTGCTAAATTGTGTTTCAGTGCATATAACCATGAAGATTTTTTGGATTTTTGCACCATTTCTAACTGGTAGGTCACATTATTTTCTTTCAATGAAGTTTAATATTTTTTATAATTAAAGAATGCTTTTGTGCAAAATTATAATTTAACTATTTTATGAGTCTGTGTGTGTATAGCCGAATATATACATACACTCATAGTTTTTTTTTTTTTTAAAGATGCTTGCTCATCAAGGCTGCATTTATTTGATCAAAAATACAGAAAAAACAGTAATATTGCAAAATGTTATTATAATATAAAATAATGGTTTTTATTTTAATAAACTTTAAAATATAATTTATTCCTGTGATGCAAAGCTGAATTTTCATCAGCTGCTACTCCAGTCTTAAATGTCACATGATCTTTCAGAAATCATTCTAATATGCTGATTTACTAAGTTAAGATTTATTAAAATAAAAAATCACAGGACGTAATGTTTTCTTTATATGAGAGGAAAACTCTTTTAAGTGTGCGTTGCATTCACATTTTGGGCTTATATGCGTATCTGGACATATGCTTTACAAGCTGGTCTTTATCACATGTCTTGGTACATTAAGCCACATTAAGCATTATTTGTGTTCTGCAAATAAGTTCTGCTAATTCACAAGCTGAGTGAGAGTCATACTTGCAGAAGTAATGTATATTATTAACCCAAACAAAATCAAAACGTTCAAAAACACCCAGCAAAGTCATTCTTTTATTGAGTGACGGGCAGTGACATTATTAGGGCCCTATGAAATCCGTTTTATTTCTTTCCAAATTCCGTTTTTCCGTTTTATTTTTCTGGATTCTGTTTTTCCCGTTTTAATTTTTCTCAACTCCTTTTTAATGGTTAAATTAAATTTAATTAATTAAAGAGCATGTCTAATTAATTAAAATCATGAAACTTATAAAACTATGAAATGTTTTATTTTTTCTCACTATATGTTTTATTGTTATCAAATTCTGTGTTTTATCATGTCTAATTATATGAATGCATACTTAATTTATTCAAATTTATTCTTAAAATAGCCTTATGAAAGTTTTTTTTTTTTTTTACCCTCAGAAATTCTGTGTTGTGTTTTTAAAATGTTCTGGTTATCAAATGAAGGCATAAAACATTAATTTCATTTATCTTTTAATTATTGAAAATTAAGCAAATTTTTTTTGGCAAACAAAGGGGAATTTACTATTAAAATTATAACATGGAAGAAATGACAGGCACTGAAATCTCCGCGAGCGTCACGTGTGCTTCAGTGTGTGTAGTAAACAAATCCGCTCATCTGCTCCATTCATTAAAACAGAGACACAGAACATGCAGGATTCACATTTAAATGGTATTTTTGCGGTTTGATTTAAGTGTAATGACCTACTTTTGATTAATTCATTCAAACTTTGACAAATTTCGTGACATTCCGTGTTATTCGGTAAATTCCGTTTTTATGACTGGATTCTGCGATTCCGTCCACATTTTCCGCATCGCGGAATCCATAGGGCCCTACATTATTGATAGATTTACTACGCGGGCATCTTTTCATCATCTTCGCGACCTGCTTCCCATAAAAAGTGAAAAAACATTTTGCATTGTCAAGTATGGTGACCCATACTCGAAATTGGTGCTCTGCATTTAACCCATTACAAGTGCACACACAAAGCAGTGAGAAGTGAACAAACACACACTTCAAGAGCACCTCAGTCATGGTATTGAAGGTGGAAAGAACACTGTTCATTCACAATCCCCATCTGGTAGTGCGGGAATTGAACCGGCGCCCTTTGGGTTACAAGCCCGACTCTCTAACCATTAGGCCACGACTGCCCTCATTGTCCAGTTTTCTCTTGGTATGATGATCTGAGTTACTGTTGCAATTCTTGGTGCAGCATGAATGACACACAATGGTGAATCTTTTTACAATCGTGACAGAAAATTTTAAATACTGCCCTAAACTCAGTAGTGGAGAGGCAGCGTGATCGTCCCAGTATAGTGGATAAACAGAGCAATTTCCCAGAGCCAAAAATCAACGCGGCATGATGCCAGCGTCACGTTATCTGTTGTTTTTACAATTTTCTTTTTTTACTTACAGGTGCTTACTCTGTCTCTGTGGTGCTAAATCACCCAACATCACTTCCCTGCGACTGTGGTGAACAAGTGGAGTGGAAGAAGACCTTTCCCATAGAAGCAACTATTGCTAAGTGCCAAAAGGAGAAATGCATCATAGAAGAACATTTTCAGGAAAGATTTGCAGTCACACCTGAAAAAAACTATTCTCTATTTCTCACGTCAGCAAAATACAATGACCTGGGGCAATACGTGTGCAGTTGTGACGGCTTTGTCAAGTCAGTTAAGCTGGAGGTTGTGGGTGAGTGTTTGTTTGCCTCACATTAAAAACACTTTAGACTATGCATTAAGTAATGTAGCTTAATTTTTATATTTTCCCTGTAGTTCCTATAAATGTGACAGCCGTTGAGTTGGAAAACGTCACTCTTCCGTGTTATGCGGATACCCAAAGAGATGTCAGGGATGTGACGTGGCTACATAATGAACAAAATGTTCTGCACTACACTGAAAATGGAGCCACAAACCCAGGCGATGACTATGAGGGCAGAGTATCGCTGACAGATGACGGATTCAGGGACGGCGATGTGTCTCTCACCATCACTGGCATCCAAAAGAGAGATGCTGGGTTATACCGCTGCTTTGTTCATAAGGAAAATACTAAAGGAGAACCACACGCCTACATGCTGCATGTCAAAGGTAAAACCTCATCATATGAATATACAGTATTCAACATTTGAAGTGGATAAAAAAAAAAGTTCATCAGAGTTGTTCTAAAACAAGAATGGGTACTGTTTTGGTTGTTTTGGACAACTTTGGTTTGAAAGGTTTTGATCCACTTCAAATGTTGACTACTATATATGTACTTGATATATCATTATGTGCAATGCCTATTGTATTGTTAGTTCTCAGTTAGGATTTAAGTGAATGTTACATTAGTACCATGAATTTATCTGGCTAGTTTTACTACTAATGTCACACATTTTAATTAATTAGCTGGAAAAAGGGATTTGTTCACAAATCGGACAGTAGACATTGCTGCTGGGTCCGGATTTTCTAGTTTAAAATAACAAGTAAATTCTAAAGCATATCAGGCTTTGAAATTTAATGAAATAAAAGCCAAAGTTCCCCAAAATGAAAATACACTGTAAAAAAAGAAAATGAAACAAACACTGTGTGCTGGTTCTTTTCTTTAATTTCATGCAGAGAAGTTCACCAGTGCAGGAGGAAACCAAACTGAGGGCAGCAACAATGAGAAACCACCTCACATTGGACTGATCCTATCTTTGTCACTTTTCTTGTTTATCATTTGCTTTTTTCTTATTCTTTTATGGTGTAAGAAGATGGCAGCATCACCCACAGAGGAAACTGCAGATAGAGAGCCCATACCGGAGAGTGACCAAAAGCTTTCCACTCGTCCTTTTTTTACTGGAGATGAGCCCTATGAACTGCCAAACTGGAGAAAGAATGATTACAGTCATTCTAATAATGAAAATACTGACTCCACTCAAACACAGGAACATGATTGTTAGCAGTGTCATTCATGTATAGCTGGCAGCTGCTTGTCTGATGCAGAAGAACAAAATATGAAAACTGCCATCATGGGACCACAGAACATATTGAACACCATTGTGTTTCAGTGTGCGAGAACAATTGTTTGTTGAGTTTACACACTTTCCCTGTGGATGGACAGCACAAAATGTAGATAGACTATGTTCAGTGCTATAAAAGAGTTGTTTTTATTTTAAGATTTTCTTTACACAAAGATCTAGTGACATTTTTTAATGATCACTCTTATAGTTCAAAAGAATAACAGATGTATGTGACCTGGACCACAAAACCAGTCATAAGTAGCACGGGTATATTTGTAGCAATAGCCAAAAATACATTGTATGGCAAAATTAGCGATTTTATGTTGTGATATTAAGATATTTTGTAAATTTTCTACTGTAAATATATCAATATATTTTATTTTTTGATTAGTAATATGCATAGCTAAGAACTTCATTTGGACAACTTTAAAGGTGATTTTCTCAGTATTTTGATTGTTTTTTTTTTGTTGTTTTTTTTTGGCACCCCCAGATTCCAGATTTTCAAATCTTGACTAAATATTATGATATCCTAACAAACCATACATCAATGTAAAGCTTATTTATTTAACTTATTATTTATTTATAACTTTCATATTATGTAAATTTCAAATTAAAAAAAAAAAAAAATCAATTTTAAAAAATTAATCCGTATGACTGGTTTTGGTCTAGAGTCACATATAATAAGTAATAGATTTTTAGCAGCCCCTTACAGCCTCTCTTACTGTCTCCTCTTGATTTAGTTACTAGTCAACTTTGAGAATGTGTGTGAGTGTAGAAATGCACATGGCCTTGTATTTGTCCATAACTGCTGTTTTAAGGTGTTCCTTTCTTTTATTCTTGGCTGCCTTATTTCTCGTTCAATTATATTTCATTAAGGTTACATTATATATTTGTCACGTTGGACTTGGACCTATATTATGGATTCTTTCTATTCAACATATGAACTGTATTAACCACCTAATAAAGCTTTAAGATTTGTATATATACAGATGAAAATACACATATATTATCACTGCAATAAAAAAAAAAAAAAAAAAAAAAAATGATAAAGCACTGAGTCTTTGATTTGTTCCGGGAAAAGATTAAGCATCGAGAGTGTCGAAAACAGCGCCATCTGTGCTTAGTAGAACATAAAGCAGTCAGGAAAGATGCTTCGGTTCGAATGTCGAATGACAAACCGTATGGGATTATTTTTGTGCCAATAAGAATGAACGTAACTTTATAAAACTGAACGTAACTTTCCAATAAACGATCAAAAATATGCCACTGCAAAAGAAGAAAAACACAATGAAAATGAAAAAATGAACTCAGTCGGTTTAACATGCTCTTCAAATATGCTTCATTCTTTGTTAATGATTTTCAAAGAATCGCAGGATTCTGAATGCGTTGCCACAACTTTTTCGCTTCGCAAATTTTCGTTTGCTGTTTTGGCACAAACCTCTCGTGGGGGCGGGCTTAACAGCGATCTACTCTGATTGGCTAATGAGCTTTTGATGGACAGTTGCTCTCTGAACTGGAAGCACGGACGGTGACGTCAGTGGCGCAATACGTCGTGCTTTGTTAATAGAAACTATCAGAACTGTTGCACACTGTACATGAATAAAACTTTTATCGATGTTATTGATTAACGTTACTTTAGCAACACGAACCTACTTCAAGCTGCCCTGAGGGACAAGCTGAGGTGGAAGATGATGCTGCTCCGTGTCTTTCCTGGGAGCTCATCTTTAGAAACTAAGAGACGACCGTAGGTGAAATACTAATAACATTAATACTTAATATAAACAAAGCACGACGTATTGCACACCGCAACAACTTTCCAATATGTGCGCCACTGACGTCACCGTCCGTGCTTCCAGGTCAGAGAGCAACTGTCCATCAAAAGCTCATTAGCCAATCAGAGTAGATCGCTGTTAAGCCCGCCCCCACGAGAGGTTTGTGCCAAAACAGCAAACGAAAATTTGCGAAGCGTAAGCGAAAGTTGTGGCAACGCATTCAGAATCCATGATTCGCGAAACGATTCTTTGAAAATCATTAACAAAGAATGAAGCATATTTGAAGAGCATGTTAAATTCGTGCGACTGAGTTCATTTTTTCATTTTCATTGTGTTTTTCTTCTTTTGCAGTGGCATATTTTTGATCGTTTCTTGGAAAGTTACCTTCAGTTTAATAAAGTTACGTTCATTCTTATTGGCACAAAAATTATCCCATAATACCGCAGATGTCTTCCGCATTCATGTTTCTTCGGAAGGACGCGTGTTTTTGATATGCGTTTAATACTTTTTTTTTTTTTTTTTTTGTAAGCAAATGAAGTGGTTTCGTTGCTTTTTGGAACGGTCTGTGGTACATTTTAGTAATTGAGATAACATAGACTAACACTGTGTATTTGAGTGAACAGAAAGTGTTGGAGATTTCACTTTTCTGTCTGTTCCGCTTTTTCATCATGGATGACACATCCCTAGAAGATTTTTCTCCAGGATACAGGTACTTTGAACAGGCTACATACTATTTTAAATCTCATATTTGAAAGTATGCCATCGTTTTGTGTGTGTGTGTGTGTGTGTTAATGTAAAAATGAGAATTTTATTTAAAACAATAAGACCACATATAAAGTGACTATTTAATTTTTTTTATTTAGTTTTATTTTAAAAGGTCCTTCAAAAGGTGCTGCAAAAGAGATCAGAGTCAGAGCTGTGTGTCATATTTATATTGTGTTTTTGTTTTATATTAGGTATTTATGTTATTATGGTATTCATATTAGTTATTGTGAAAGAACTTGGGTCATTCCACGAAATCGGTGCCTTTTGCGTCCCTAAGAAATAAAACATAGAATTAATATAACAAAGTTATTTTGCGAATTAAAAACATAACAATAATATGCAATGTCAATACTGTTACCATTTTTAAAATGTACATTTAAACAATTATTTATTACATTAATATAATTAATATCTACAAGTAACACCCTTTCAAAGTGTACAACACATGCTTTTGTGAACTTGACTATTAGCTAGCAATTTGCAAATTTGTTTGAAATCGTCACACCAGTTACTGTCAACCTGTTACTTTTTAGATTAGATTAGGTGTCACCCTGTTTTTAAAGATTGTCTGTGTAAAATTCAAACGTTTTAATTTTGTAGTTAGTATCACTGGTACTGTTACAATTACTATTGTCATTGTTAATGATAGGATAGTATCAAATATCATTTATAAAAAAAATGTATACAATAAAAAATAAAACTCTATTTTTCACCCATAACTCATTGTCAATAATGCATCCATGTAAATTCAATTACAAACAAGAGCAGCGAGGTGACCTCAGACTCTCATCCTAGTCTTGCAATGTTCAGGAAAGTGAAACCAAATTTCAGGATCAAGATCTTGGTCTGGTTTGAGATGATCACAGAAAGACCAAGATCTGATCATCTTCCTTCCCTAACAATTGAACCAGATTAGTTTGAAACAGTCCCAGTGAAATAAGGAACTAAAATGCTGATATTACATAGTTAAATTGTAGTCTCTAGTAATGCTTGTGTCGGTAACAGTGTCGACAAAAATACCAAAACGAGGTACAAAAATAGTCATAAAATAACAAATTACATAGCCTGAGATGGCACAATACAATTTTTTTTTTTTTTTCAAATTTTCTAAGTGTAACCCACTTACATTTATGGTTCCTGTATCAACATAGTAAAAATGAAAAGATCATATTTTTTTAATCAAAAGTTAATACAGTAATTCAAATGATTCTTTGTTATAGTTCAGCTGATCAGAAGAGATCAGAAGCAGAGCCCAGCTGTGTGTTTATGAAGAGTGATGAATCTATAGGTCATCCACAACATTTAAGGTACAATATTTAATTAACAGACATAATTGAAATATTTATTATGGTGTTTTGTCATGTGATTATTTAATTATTTCATCTTATATTTTAACATTAGCTCACACAGAGAGACATGTCTGTGAAAGTACTCAGTGTACCTTTAATCTCTCTCTGTTATAGTTCAGTTCACCAGAAGAGATCAGAACCATAACACAAAAAAGATTATGTGATATTGTGGTAATTTAATTTTCCAGTCATGAAGACCTCAACATGTTTAGATCAAATCTAATGAAGAAGTTTGAGCATCTGTATGAGGGAACAGCGACACAGGGAAACCCAACACTCCTGAATGAGATCTACACAGAGCTCTACATCACAGAGAGTGAGAATGGAGAGATCAGTAATGAGCATGAGGTGAGACAGATTGAGACACAATCCAGGAGAACAGCAACAGAGGACACAGCCATCAAATGCAATGATATCTTTAGACCTTTACCTGAACAAGACAAAGCCATCAGAACTGTTCTGACAAAGGGAGTCGCTGGCATTGGAAAAACAGTCTCTGTGCAGAAGTTCATCCTGGACTGGGCTGAAGGGAAAGAGAATCAGGACGTCCATCTTATATTTCCACTTCCTTTCAGGGAAATCAACTTGATGAAGGACAAAACACTCAGTCTTTCAGATCTTCTTCATGTCTTTTTTCCTGAAACTAAAGAAATTGAAATGTCCAGAGATGAATATAAAGCGTTGTTCATCTTTGATGGTTTAGATGAGTGTTGTCTTCCTCTGGACTTTAAGAGCAAAATTAAATTGTATAATATATCTAAATCAGCTTCAGTGGATGTGCTGCTGATGAACCTCATTGTGGGGAATCTGCTTCCCTCTGCTCTCATCTGGATCACCTCCAGACCAGCAGCAGCTGATCTCGTCCCCTCTGAGTGTGTAGATCGAGTGACAGATGTACGAGGCTTCAATGAGCCACAGAAGGAGGAATACTTCAGGAAGAGAATCAGTGATCAGAGCCTGGCCAACAGGATCATCTCACACCTGAAGTCATCAAGGAGCCTCTACATCATGTGCCACATCCCAGTGTTCTGCTGGATCTCAGCCACTGTTCTAGAGAAGATGTTGAGTCAAGCAGGGAGTGGAGAGATTCCCAAGACTCTCACTCAAATGTACACACACTTCCTGATCCTTCAGACCAACATTAAACATGAAAAGGACTATAAGAAGAAGGTGAAAGATGAAGACATGATCCTCAAACTGGGCAAAGTGGCTTTTGAGCAGCTTGTGAAAAGTAAACTGATCTTCTGTGAGGAAGACCTGAGAGAGTGTGGCATTGATGTGACGGAAGCATCAGTGTACTCAGGATTGTGCACTCAGATCTTCAGAGAGGAGATTGGCTTGTATCAGGGGAAAGTCTTCTGCTTTGTTCATCTGAGCATTCAGGAACATTTAGCAGCTCTATATGCGCACCTCTCCTGGACAAACCACAGCAGAAACGTGATGCGGTTTAAAGTGAAGGACTTGTTTCAGCTCAATCCAGCAAAACATTTTTCATTATCTGAGCTTCATCAGAGCGCTGTGAATGAGACTCTACAGAGTAAAAATGGACATCTGGATCTTTTCCTGCGGTTCCTTCTGGGTTTGTCAGTGGAGTCTCATCAGATTCTCCTTCAACGAATAATGATTCTGAAAAGAAGCAGCTCTGACACCAATGAGAAAACAGTTGAGTACATCAAGAAGAAGATCAGAACCATTGACTCTCCAGAGAAATCAATCAATCTTTTCCGCTGTCTGAATGAACTGGGTGATCGTTCACTAGTAGAGGAAATACAACAGTATCTGAAATCTGGAAGATTATGTGAAGCCAAACTCTCTTCATCTCAGTGGTCAGCTGTAGTTTTTGTGTTGTTGACATCAGAAGAGGAACTGAATGAGTTTCGTCTTGATAAATTTGTTAAAGGAATTAATAAGCCTGAAAATGTGAAAGTTCTTCAGAAGTTGCTGCCTGTGATTAAAGAATCCAGATCAGTTCAGTAAGTATTAATAAAAACAATCACTTCACTGTTAAAACATTAAGAAAATCAAAGTTAAAGGTTCATAAGTGCTGTAGCTATTATTTTAGTGGTTGACACTTTTATGTTTTCAATACAGTAAAAGATTACTTTAGGTGTTCAGACAAAGTCAGAGAAGTTAGATAGATAGAGTTTCACATGAATGATTTTCATCTCTCTACAGGTTGAGTAATAGTGGCGTCACAGATGAAGGTTTTGCTGCTCTGGCTTCAGCTCTGAGATCAAACCCCTCACACCTGAGACAACTGGATCTGTCACTGAATGAACTAAGAGATTCAGTGAAACTGCTTTCTGATGTGCTACAGAATCCTCACTGTAAACTGGAGAAACTGTGGTAAGAACATATATGACTCACTGTATATACTGTATAGTGTACTGTATGTGAAGTGCTAAATAAATTACAATTTTGAAAACAAAATTACAAATCCAAAAAGAAAACCAAAAAATTATAAACAAAATGGCAAACTAAACACAAAACAAGCCAGAAAACACAATGACAATCCAGACAAAACGGAAAAGCTATTGGACGAGACATCTGTCAGTCAAGATCTACAAACAGTAAAAACTTGGTTTCTTGTGTAAGTGTTTGCAAAAACCATTTAAATGGATTATTTGTTTACACTTAGTGCACATAGCCCACCATCAGACTAAGTAACAAAAGAAACCAGAACAGACATCACTGTCAGCTGGAGTGAGTATGGCATCGCCCACTGAGTGGCAAAAAAACTGAGTGGCAGCATTGGTTTCGAATGAGAACGAGCTTTGCAATTTATTGTACAAAGAGATTTGACAAGAAACCTGAGGTATATTTTTACAGACTGCTGAAAGCTACTGAAAAGAGAAGCAAATTCATCGCTGCAGTTCAAAGAAACAAATCATCTCCAGGCAGTGAAACACAGATTTGCAGTTATTATTTCATGTTAATATGTTGAATTGTGCAGTAAAATCATATCCTATATATTGCATTATAGTATATCGTATTGACAACTCATCAACTAAATATTTACCATCTTAAATTCTGCATAACTGGATGTTTTTAAATAAACACTGACAAAAACTATATAGGTTCAGGTTTAGCAACCTTTAGTTTAAACTGATTATCATTTGTTTTACTCACGTTTTCGCATCTTCCCTATTAAATCAATTCACCCTGAAGGCTCTTTTGCCACTCAGTCTGGCTGAGGGGGCGTGTCCCAGTGGGAAAGTGACATCCGTGCATAACCTCTATAAACATTTTTAAATATTAAAAAATATATTTTAAATTAATTAAAACAGTTACGAGTAAAACATGAGGAAAAAAGTACAGTGCAATCATTTGGACATAGCACGGTGCTCATATAGTAAATGCAGCTAAACAGATGTGTATTCAATCTACATTTCAAAGTGGTTACTGTTTTAGCACTGATCTCTTCTGGAAGCTGATTCCAACTGCAGGCAGCATAGCTAAAGAAATATTTCTCTTTCTTGAATGAGACTTTGGATGTTTTATGATCATGTTTTGTGTTCTGTGACAGTTTAGATCTCAGTTCAATGATCCATCAAACAGATTGATTTGTGCTTTAAATTTGTACTTTATCTTTAATAACCAATTCACAGCTAAACTGATGAGCATTGTTCTTTACAGGTTGAGTAACTGTGGAATCACAGATGAAGGTTTTGCTGCTCTGGCTTCAGCTCTGAGATCAAACCCCTCACACTTGAGACTACTGGATCTGTCTGGGAATAAACTAGGAGATTCAGTGAAGCTGCTTTCTGATGTACTACAGAATCCACACTGTAAACTGGAGACACTGTGGTAAGATCTCTCTTATGGTTATAACCACATTCAATATACTGATCAGTTTGGTGATTGTTTCAATGATTGCTTCAATATTGGATGTCTTAATGTAGACTGTGAGTCTAAGGTGCCCTCTCAGATGCGGCAGCTGTCATCTCGGCTTTGTTGCTGTGTTCAATAAAGTCTTATTTTGACATTTGGAACTCTGCTTCTTGAGCTTTATTGACAATTTGAGAAGACCATTGTTTGTTTCTACAGCAATAGTCACATGTCTTTGTCCTTAGTAAAATGTCCTTTTCATCAGAAATGAGTCTTAAAATGAGACTAAAGATGAAGTTTAGGACCCATATTCACAAAACATCTTAAGGCTAAAAATAGCTCATAACTTGCCGATTTAGGAGAAAATCGTAAAAAATAATGGGCGTGTCAGTCCTAAATTTAGGACACCTAAGAGTATTTCACAAAGCATTTTAGCACTAAAACTAGCTCCTAAATCTGTGAAATGTTAGGAGTAGTGAAGAGGACTCCTAAGTCACTAAGACCAAATCCCAACTATCCCAAAGCAATCTGCCTTTGAACTTACACGTTTTAAAAACACTCTGCATTTATCTGCACACATATGTTTTCCCACGCAACATTTTTGGTTTTGGAGGTTATACCAACTCCAAACTTTCCTTTGATTATATCTTTGTTGTCATTAACACATTGGGCAAGAAGTAACAGCTGTTCTTGTGTCCAGTTTGGTTCTCTTTTACGTTTGCATATCTTACTATCAGCCATGATTTTTCTATTCTGTTAATAAAAAGGCTGTTTATATGTGTCATGAATCTGGCTGGTGACCTTCGGACCGCTCACCACCAGATGTCGCCCTCGCACATTAACATTACTCTGACTGTTGCTCCACACCCCTGACTATGTTCCCCATCGGCCATTGCGCTAATCGTCTGCAGCCAATCAGAGACCCTATATAAGCCTTGGACTTCCCCTAGTATCTGGACGAGTATTGGAGTTGTGTACTGGAGTTTGTATTGTGTATCCCTAGTTTCCTAGTTCCCTTGTTCCCTAAGTTTAGCTTTCTTGCCTGGTCATCTCGTTTTGTCTGTCTCGCCGCCTGCCTTTTGGACCTCTCGCTCGTTTGTTCAGAAAACCCCTTTTCCTCGCCCTTTGGATTACGTTCGCCATGGATCGACCCTCGCCTGCCTTACTTATAATGGCGGCTACAGCGGAGCCCGTTCACAAAATGGTGGCGAAGACAAAGCTCCGTCATGTCACTCCTGCCATACCAGTGTTATGTAACGTCACAGCTGTATTTCCTGAGTCAAGTCAGAGCTGCTGTTCCTGTGTCCAGTCAAGTTTCAGTCGTGTTTCCTGAGTCAAGTCAAGTTTCAGCTGTGTTTCCCGAGTCAAGCCAAGTCACAGCTGATCTTCATGAGCCAAGTCAAGTTACTGCTGTTGTTCCTGGGTCAAGTCACGTCTCAGCTGGTCGCCCTGAGCCTCATCACATCACGTCTGACCTCCCAGAGTCTCGTCTCGTCTCGTCTGATCATCCAAAGTCACGTCACGTCCCATCTGCTGCACCCAGGTCACCAAGGTCGGTTTATCATTACCCCAATCTCAAATGGGGACGTCTGTCCTAGCTCCCCGCACAGTGGTAGCACCCAGCGACACACACCCAGCCTATGAACTCTCTGTTCGTCTTCGCTTTACGTCTCCCTCGCTCCGTTACAATATGCATATCAGCTAATTGTTTATGAGTAGCAGTGTAGGGGGTAATGCATTACAAGTAACGTGAGTTACATAATATTATTACTAGAGTTGGGGTACTCGGACTTGTACTCTGACTCGAGTCCGGTCTCGAGTACAATTTTTTAGCAGACTTGGACTTGTCACATTTTTACTCGGACTTGACTCAGACTCGAGCATTTCGGACTCTGAAAATATTCCGAGTCCAGCCGAGTCCAGGAACAGTTGACGGAAATGTCAGTGACTCGATGCATTATCACGAAGTGATATTCAGTATCTGCATGTGTGTTTAAGTCTTGTACAGAAGGTTACTTATGTGCGCACATACTCAAAGCACGCTCACAGAACGCGCCTCTCAGTCAGTGTGCGAATGCAGAGTTCTCTTTCGCTTAAGTTCTATTAAAGCATACACATGCTCGTCTTGGAGACTATTCATGTCAATGCAATTGGTAATTGTCTTTAGTAAACCTGAACAGTTGTGAGAAATACTGATGCATCAAAATATTTGATCTGTGCGTCAGATCTTAAAGTGACAGCAGCATAAATCTGCAATCGCCGACCGTGTTATAAATAGCAAAAGTATCTAAACTCTTTGGTCATTTTTTGAGCGAGATGCTAATGGTCTAATTGGATTCAATGAACTATGCTAAGCTATGCTAAAAGTGCTACCGCCAGACCCAGAGATTGGCTGAATGGATAAAAAAAAGGGTAAAACTCAACTGTTTAACTTTAGGGGGAGTTGGAAAATGAGCCTATTTTTCTTGGACTTGGTCTCATTCACCAAGATACCTACTCCTTTACCACCACCCTTGAATTTATACATTTACCATAAAGATGCATAAAGTCAAGTCCGCCCTATAATTTTTCACATTCTAAAACATGTTTCATTCTGAAATATGTCACAAGACATAAGTCAGCCATAACTTGTGTTATATGACACTAAGTTTGCTAACCAGAGCAGGACACCAATTATGAGATGGTGTGAAATCAAAATCAAAATGGCAAGATCCAATAGAGATTTGCATTTCTTACATTTCAATTGACATTGTGTTTTATTAGTTGTAAAGGTTAAAAACAGGGGTGCCCGAACTCGTTCCTGATCCTTGGTTTAGCTCCAGATTGCCTCAACACACCTGCCAGGGGGTTTCTAGTATGCCTAGTAAGAGCTTGATTAGCTGGTTCAGGTGTGTCTAACTGGGACTGGAGCTAAACTCTGTAGTACACCGGCCCTCCAGGAACGAGTTTGGGCACAATGTTAAAACAATGTTAAGATACTGACAAACAGTAGTGTTTCCTTGGACTCGGACTCGACTCGGACTCGGCCCTTTGGGACTCGGACTTGAGTCTGACTCGACTTAGGTGGACTCGAACCCAACACTCATTATTACTTTTTTCAAGTAACTAGTAAAGTAACACATTACTTTTTAATTGACAAAAAATATTTTAGTTACTTTTTTCAAATAAGTAACACCAGTTATTTTTCCCCCCATTTATTGATTAAAAGCTCTCCTGTCCCCATGTTGAGAGAAATCAGGAGTAATAGGTTAGTTCTAGAATAAATGTGAACATGCATTAATTCATCCCACTCACAAAAAAACTAATTCAGTATTCCTCAAAATGCAGGATCATCCACATTATAAACTGGAGAGAATATACTATTGTGAGTGTTTATTTAAAGTTTTTAAAATGATCCAAGTTCAGTAACAGACTTCCTGTGTGAGTGTGATTGGAGAATATAAGATCATAATTCAGCTCCACTTTAGTCTCTGTACTTTAAACTTTTAATTCAGAATTCAAAATATGACTGATTTATGAATATATTAATATTTTATCTCTTACACTGTCTGTAAGTGATAGTATTTGTTGATCATTTACTGTTATTAATCTATGATCAGCCAGTTCATATCTCTGGCAGTAACATGAATATATTGTAGATTTTCTGAAATGGATCTGCTGATGTGATGTGACAGCAGTAATGTCTCATACTCGTATGTAACTGTCTGTGGGGTTTATTGTAGGACGTCAGTCCAGTTTCCTCAGGATCAGCTGATGGTGAATAAGGAGTCGCTACAGAGACATCACAGTCACACAATCAACAGAGACACACAGCATCACACTGTCTCGTGTGTGTGTGTGACATCACATCATTTACTCCATTTAAACTGTCCAATGATGTTCTTCAAGTCATATCATGTATTTCTCATAAGGATAATGTATATTCGAAATGTAGTGCTAATTAACATAACATTTGTCACTGTATAGAATACTGTTAAATAATATAATTTCTGCCTCATTCTGTGATAAAAAGCTACATTCACAGAAGGAGGTTATTTCAAACTCGATGCTATAGCAAGTTTGAAGTATAAACGTCGTCAGTCTCATATATTGTTGTACTTGCTGTATTAAGTACAGTAGTGATACAAATATACTACTTGGTATAGAAACAAATAATGCTATCACTCAAGATTTCTATAATTATTACTATATATCATTGTTGTGAATCATTTTGGGCACAATAACCGTGCAATGGAAAACCTCATTGTAATAGTCCTGTTTCCACATAAATCTACCAGGCTTTATGACCATATACAGAATACATGCTCTCACAGAGGCATGTGATGATGAAGAAATTGAAGCTCTGATGGTAGAAACTGTAAAAACAACATGCGAACATACACCATTGCCCAGCCCGAATTCCAAGAAAATAAGAACAAAAGCAAGAGACAAAATTAAACAAACAGATGAAATAACAAAAGTGATTTTTTGATGCAACGCAAACTCTATTTAATGGATTTGATGAGCAAGATTGACGACTGATGGTTATTGAAAGGAAAATATAGGCAAATTCACACACAGTTAAAGAGAACAAAGAAGACATTGGTGAACTGAAAAAGGAAATAGCAGACTTGAGGAAAGAGAACATCTCGGTGAGACATCAGTGTTTGGAGCAAGCCAGATACAAGAGAATCTGAAATCTCAGACTAATCATCCAGAAATTAAAATAAAGACACAAAAGAAGCCTTGACTGGAACCTGTACCTCGTACCCAATCATACAATCTAACTGAAATAAAATATAACTGCTACATGTATAAAACATCCTTGTTTGGATTGTAATTAAAATGCAGTGGCTAATAAACATCTTGTTCATCTACTCTTTCACAATTTCTTATATCTTGCTTAAAGAAAAAAATAATCAGCAATTGATATCAGAATCTGTCCATTTGCTTGTAAAAAAAAAAAATCTGCCATCAAATCGTGATCTGTGTATCTTTAGTTTTACAGTCTACTGGTTAATGGTGGGCGGCTCAGGTAATTTTTTTTTTTCTGAACAGTAATATATGTTCCAAGGTTCAGATATACAGGTGCTGGTCATATAATTAGAATATCTTCAAAAAGTTGATTTATTTCACTAATTCCATTCAAGAAGTTAAACTTGTATAATGTATACATTCATTCCACACAGACTGATATATTTCAAGTGTTTATTTCTTTTAGTTTTGATGATTATAACTGACAACTAATGAAAAACCCAAATTCAGTATCTCAGAAAATTAGAATGTTGTGAAAAGGTTCAGTATTGAAGACACCTGGTGCCACACTCTAATCAGCTAATTAACTCAAAACACCTGCAAAGGCCTTTAAATGGTCTCTCAGTCTAGTTCTGTAGGCTACACAATTGTGGGGAAGACTGCTGATTTGACACTTGTCCAAAAGACGACCATTGACACCTTGCACAAGGAGGGCAAGACACAAAAGGTCATTGCAAAAGAGGCTGCTGTTCACGGAGCTCTGTGTCCAAGCACATTAATAGAGAGGTGAAGGGAAGGAAAAGATGTGGTAGAAAAAAGTGTACAAGCAATAGGTATAACCACACCCTGGAGAGAGTTGTGAAACAAAAATGTGGGGGAGATTCACAAAGAGTGGACTGCAGCTGGAGTCAGTGCTTCAAGAACCACTACACACAGACGTCTGCAAGACATGGGTTTCAGCTGTCGCATTCCTTGTGTCAAGCCGCTCTTGAACAACAGACGGCGTCAGAAGCGTCTCGCCTGGGCTAAAGACAAAAAGGACTGGACTGCTGCTGAGTGGTCCAAAGTTATGTTCTCTGATGAAAGGAAATTTTGCATTTCCTTTGGAAATCAGGGTCCCAGAGTCTGGAGGAAGAGAGGAGATGCACAGAATCCACGTTGCTTGAGGTCCAGTGTAAAGTTTCCACAGTCAGTGATGGTTTGGGGTGCCATATCATCTGCTGGTGTTGGTCCACTGTGTTTTCTGAGGTCCAAGGTCAACGCAGCTGTATACCAGGATGTTTTAGAGCACTTCATGCTTCCTGCTGCTGACCAACTTTATGGAGATGCAGATTTCATTTTCCAACAGGACTTGGCACCTGCACACAGTGCCAAAGCTACCAGTACCTGGTTTAAGGACCATGGTATCCCTGTTCTTAATTGGCCAGCAAACTCGCCTGACCTTAACCCCATAGAAAATCTATGGGGTATTGTGAAGAGGAAGATGCGATATGCCAGACCCAACAATGCAGAAGAGCTGAAGGCCACTATCAGAGCAACCTGGGCTCTCATAACACCTGAGCAGTGCCACAGACTGATCGACTCCATCCCATGCGGCATTGCTGCAGTAATTCAGGCAAAAGGAGCCCCAACTAAGTATTGAGTGCTGTACATGTTCATACTTTTCAGTTGGCCAAGATTTCTAAAAATCCTTTCTTTGTATTGGTCTTAAGTAATATTCTAATTTTCTGAGATATGAATTTGGGGTTTTCATTAGTTGTCTGTTATAATCATCATAATTAAAAGAAATAAACACTTGAAATCTATCAGTCTGTGTGGAATGAATGTATACATTATACAAGTTTCACTTCTTGAATGGAATTAGTGAAATCAACTTTTTGAAGATATTCTAATTATATGACCAGCACCTGTAGAACAGTCGTGTGGTTCTTGTTTCAGGCTTCCCTACTATTATACGCTTCATACTCCTTTCCAGTAGGTGCCTCTTTTCAGTCGGTCTGCCAACCGCCATTAAACTCTAGAAGAAGAATAATTCCCGTTACTTTCCTGAAGAAACCTATGCTTGCATATTTCTCCTTAAGTACGTGTTCTTTGATATGCGTTTGATACCATTATATTTAAGCAAATTAAATGGTTTCGTTGCCGTTTCGTGTTGTTTGTGGTTCATTTTAGCGTTTGTGTTAACATAAGACTAACATTGTGTATTTGGGTGAACGCCACCGTCGTTCTCCTGTTTCTCCGACTCTCGGATAGACTGAATGATTTGTTTATTTCCACCCATAGTAAGTGTTGGAGATCTCACTCTTCTGTCTGTTCACCTTCATCATGGATGACACACAAACACACCGACATGAAGATTTTTCTCCAGGATGCAGGTACTTTGAATGCATACTAAATTACGCTTTGCGGGTATAAACTGATTGAAACTTGCTTGTTTGGCAGTGCGTGTTGTTACATTTAGCTACATTTTTAAAACATTTTATTCTCTCATAAGTTACAGTAAACATTTGTTTTAATATTGTGTTAGACAATATTTATTATGTAAAAGTGGAAGTGACTTGTGGCCAAGTCCTATAATTTGTGCTCTACATTTATCCAAGTGCACATTGAGCAGTCTTTCTTTCTTTTTTTTTAACCATTAGGTCACGACCACGACTGCCCTTTATTTGGGTCTATTTGTGAATATATTAGCTGTATCATATTTGATATGAAAAGATCTCGCTCCTATAAATTATTGACTTGATCAGAACTTTGCTGATAAACCTGTTGTATACAATCTACTTTATGCTTTCTGACTGATAGTTTTTTTTTTTTTTTTTTTCAGAGAAAATCAGAGCCAGAGCTGTGTGTCATATTTATATTGTGTTTTTGTTTTATATTAGGTATTAATGTTATAATGGTATTCATATTAGTTATTATGGCAGATAGTCTATGAAAGAACTTTATGGTTTCTGTATCAACATAAAAATGTTGTTTTTTTTTTTTGTTTTTTTTTAAAGTTAATATTAATACAGTAATTCAAAGGAATCCTTGTTACAGGTCAGTTGATCAGAAGAAACCAGAACCAGAGCCCAGCTGTGTGTCTATGAGGAGTGATGATTCTATGGATCTTCCATTTAATTTTAAGAGTGGTGACACAAGGTTTAACCTCAAGTAATACCTTTTTTTTTTTTTTTTGTAAAGGATATGATTATTGTAAGACATTTTAATTAAACTCTTATAATTATATGGCAGATAGTCTATGATAGCACTTTGGTTTATGGTTTCTGTATCAACATAAAAATGTTTAAAAAAAAAAAAAAAAAAAAAGTTAATATTAATACAGTAATTCAAAGGAATCCTTGTTACAGGTCAGTTGACCAGAAGAAATCAGAACCAGAGCCCAGCTGTGTGTCTATGAGGAGTGACGAGTCCATAGGTCATCCACAACATTTAAGGTACAATATTTCATTAACAGACGTAATTAAAATTTTTGTTATGGTGTTTTATGATTTCATTATTTCATCTGATATTTTAACATTTGCTCACACAGAGAGACACGTCTATAAAAGTACTTGGTGTACCTTTAATCTCTCTCTGTTATAGTTCAGTTCACCAGAAGAAATCAGGAGCAGAGCCCAGCTGTGTGTCTATGAGGAGTGATGATTCTATGGATCTTCCATTTAATTTTAAGAGTGGTGACACAAGGTTTAACCTCAAGTAATACCTTTTTTTTTTTTTTTTTTGTAAAGGATATGATTATTGTAAGACATTTTAAATTAGACTCTTATTATATGGCAGATAGTCTATGAAAGAACTTTAGTTTATGGTTTCTGTATCAACATAAAAATGTTTTTTTTTTTAAAGTTAATATTAATACAGTAATTCTAAGGAATCCTTGTTACAGGTCAGTTGACCAGAAGAAATCAGAAGCAGAGCCCAGCTGTGTGTCTATGAGGAGTGATGATTCTATGGATCTTCCATTTAATTTTAAGAGTGGTAACACAAGGTTTAACCTCAAGTAATACCCTTCTCTCTCTCTTTTTTTTTTTCTTTTTTTTTGTAAAGGATATGATTATTGTAAGATATTTAAATTAAACTCTTATAATTATATGGCAGATAGTCTATGAAAGAACTTTAGTTTATGGTTTCTGTATCAACATAAAAATGTTTGGTTTTTTTTTAAAGTTAATATTAATACAGTAATTCAAAGGAATCCTTGTTACAGGTCAGTTGACCAGAAGAGATCAGAACCAGAGCCCAGCTGTGTGTCTATGAGGAGTGATGATTCTATGGATCTTCCATTTAATTTTAAGAGTGGTGACACAAGGTTTAACCTCAAGTAATACCTTTTTTTTTTTTTTTTTTTAAAGGATATGATTATTGTAAGACATTGTAAATTAAACTCTCTACAGCACTATAATGAAAAAATATGAGTAGAAGTCTGGCTAGGAAATGCAGTAAGTCTAATGATAACGAGCAGATATAGAGCAGAGTATAATTATTTATTTATTTACATTTATTTAAATGTTTTTTTTTTTTTTTTTTTTTTTTGCATTTTTGACCTTGACCTAGTGCATTTTTAATAAAGTCACAACTTATTACTAAAGTAATGAGTAAAATGTGTTTGATTCTTGATTCAAGGTCAGTCCTGCCATCCAGATCAGTTGTAACTAAACCCGTCTGTAAGAAATATGACCAGTCTATGAATCAACCACAAGACAGCACGTATTCTGGTATAAGGTAAACTGGGGGGATTTTTTAAATGCAGTCCATCTTTACACATCACTCAAATACATCATTAATATCCGACACATTTCATAAACGCTATGATGTGTTTGGTGTCTCATAACACAGAAAATTAACAAACAATAAAAAGATCTGTACATTTACCTCTGTAACTCATGTAATAATGCGGTGTCTTAATTTTCCAGACATGAAGACCTCAACATGTTTAGATCAAATCTGATGAAGAAGTTTGAGCGTCTGTATGAGGGAACAGCAGTGCAGGGAAACCCAACACTCCTGAATGAGATCTACACAGAGCTCTACATCACAGAGAGTGAGAGTGGAGAGATCAGTAATGAGCATGAGGTGAGACAGATTGAGACACAATCCAGGAGAGCAGCAACAGAGGACACAGCCATCAAATGCAATGACATCTTTAGACCTTTACCTGAACAAGACAAAGCCATCAGAACTGTGCTGACAAAGGGAGTCGCTGGCATTGGAAAAACAGTCTCTGTGCAGAAGTTCATCCTGGACTGGACTGAAGGGAAAGAAAATCAGGACGTCCAGCTCATATTTCCACTTCCTTTCAGAGAAATCAACTTGATGAAGGACAAAACTCTCAGTCTTTTAGATCTTCTTCATGTCTTTTTCCCTGAAACTAAAGAAATGGAAATATCCAGTGATGAATATAAAGTGTTGTACATCTTTGATGGTCTGGATGAGTGTCGTCTGTCTCTAGATTTTCAGAGCTATGTGAGGTTGTGTGATGTAAGTGAATCAGCCTCAGTGGACGTGCTGCTGATGAACCTCATTGTGGGGAATCTGCTTCCCTCTGCTCTCATCTGGATCACCTCCAGACCAGCAGCAGCTGATCTCGTCCCCTCTGAGTGTGTCCATCGAGTGACAGAGGTACGAGGCTTTAATGAGCCACAGAAGGAGGAATACTTCAGGAAGAGAATCAGTGATCAGAGCCTGGCCAATACAGTCATCTCACATCTGAAGTCATCAAGGAGCCTCTACATCATGTGCCACATCCCAGTGTTCTGCTGGATCTCAGCCACTGTTCTAGAGAAGATGTTGAGTCAAGCAGGGAGTGGAGAGATTCCCAAGACTCTCACTCAAATGTACACACACTTCCTGATCCTTCAGACCAACATAAAACGTGAGAAGGACTATGAGAAGAAGGTGACAGACGAAGACATGATCCTCAGACTGGGGAATCTGGCATTTCAGCAGCTTGTGAAAGGCAACCTGATCTTCTATGAGGAAGATCTGAGAGAGTGTGGCATTGATGTGACGGAAGCATCAGTGTACTCAGGATTGTGCACTCAGATCTTCAGAGAGGAGTTTGGCTTGTATCAGGGGAAAGTCTTCTGTTTTGTTCATCTGAGCATTCAGGAACATCTAGCAGCTCTATATGTGCACTTCTCCTGGACAAACCACAACACAAATGTGATTGACCAAATCACCAAACAGAGTTTGTGGTCTAAATTTAAGGAGTGGTTTCAACTCAATTCATCAAAACTTGTTTCATTATCTGAGCTGCATCAGAGAACTGTGGATGAGGCTCTGCAGAGTAAAAATGGACATCTGGATCTTTTCCTGCGGTTCCTTCTGGGTTTGTCAGTGGAGTCTCATCAGATTCTCCTTCAACGAATAATGATGCTAAAAAGAAGCAGCCCTGACACCAAGGAGGAAACAGTTGAGTACATCAAGAAAAAGATCAGGACCACTGACTCTCCAGAGAAATCCATCAATCTGTTCCACTGTCTAAATGAACTGGGTGATCGTTCACTAGTGGAGGAAATACAACAGTATCTGACATCTGGAGGATTCAGGGAAGCCAATCTCTCTTCATCTCAGTGGTCAGCTGTAGTTTTCGTGTTGTTGACATCAGAAGAGGAACTGAAAGAGTTTCGTCTTGATGAATTTCTTAAACAAAAGTATAATCCTGAAAATATGAAAATTCTTAAGAAGTTGCTGCCTGTGATTAAAGAATCTAGATCAGTTCAGTAAGTATCAATGAGAACAATCACTTCACTGTTAAAACATGAAGAAAATCAGAGTTAAAAGCTCATGATTGTGTTTATGGGGTGCAGTCTACCTTTTTAATGTTTCGTTTTTTTAAAAAATAATCATAACTTTTCACATAATTTACCTTAATTCAACACCACTCTGTCCCTTCTCTGATGAACGCTCTGATGATTTCTTGTTTTTGTGAAGCTGCTCTCTCGGAAATATGCAATGGGTTTAGACTGGTTAGCTAGCCCAGTGTGTTGTGATTCTCTAAACTGCTAGTGCGCGTTCAGAAACGTCACGCCCCTCACATGTGCTCTGCTATTGTAAACAATAGCATCGGCAATATTGCTTAATTTGAGCCCGAATGAGACCCAGAGAATATTAGTGGATCGCGCAGAACCTGTGCAAGCACGACTATTACAGGACGTTTCAGAATGGTATGTTTCTTTGTTGTTGTCTTATACTTTTAGATGCACTGTGATTTGTAAATGCTATTGCTTATGTTAGCTTTTAATATACGGTTTTAGCTTTAATACAGCAGAATACATGATTGCGTTGTAGCAGTTTTGTAAAGTAATTGTTTATTTTGTAACAGTAAGAAGTATTTCCCAGCAAGTATAGCTCACTACCATGGCGACTGCTTGTGCGTCCAAGTTTAACGCTTCTCATAATTATGTGGAAAAAATCTGTCTGTCTGTACACATAGTGTATAATACAAGGGCACATTCACGGGTCCCCCTCGGCAGAAATCGCCAACCCGGGGCACCTAGACCAGACCGAAAGAGCAGTTTAGTCGGAACTCAAAGGGGCAGGAGGGCTCGATTGGGGTGTGTGTGTGAGAGGGACAATATATTTTATTGTGCACCCCTAGTTGTAACGACATGGCAACAACTCTTACTCTTCTTGCCTCACCCTCTTTGTTGCATGTTCCCGGGGCAGGATTTATGTAAATATCTGGGTTTGTGATGTCGCCAACCCGGGAGGTAGCTTGTTGTAGTCCCTACGAGCCATTTTTGTAGGCATTAAACTGCCATAAATTTCAAGGACAATATCTCCGTTTGCATTGAACTTTCAGCCTTGTAACTTTGCAGATATTGAAATCACAATCAACCACCTCTTTAATTATTTGAGATTTTAAACCTGTTGTGGGAGAGGCTGGCTGGAAAGAAGAGCATTTTGTCTTGTTTTGTTTCAATCTTCTGATCCTTCAAGAAATGCCTCAATGTTTGTCTAGTATTTGGTGGATAAAATTTACAGGATGATTGACGTGTCACAAGTTATTCCCTCACTTTTATTAGTTACAGGCATTTTGATGTGTTTTCAATATAGTGACACTGTAAAAGATTTTTTTCAGGCATTCAAAGTCCAGCCTATGGATTGGTTTTAATCTTGTTAAACCAGTTAAAAGTTAAGTGGTTTATTTAATACAGTAATTACATTTTTTCTCAATTACAATACAATTACTTACAATTACAATTTCCTCAGTTAATAGATATGTGCTGATTTTATCCAATTTAAACATTTTTTTTTTAATTTGTGTAAATTTGCCTATGAAACTTGGAAAATTCAACATTAAGAAATACATGTTTTGTTTTTTTCCCTCATGGTATGAATGAATTTATTTATATTGGAAATGCAAGTTGTTTCTCATTCCAACAATTTATTTAATTGCTTTTTTGATAACTGTTTGATAGTTTTACTTGTATGATTTTTGTCTCTATACAGTATGATTAATTGTGGTGTCACACATGAAGGTTGTGCTGCTCTGGCTTCAGCTCTGAGATCAAACCCTTCACACCTGACAAAACTGGATTTGTCTCTAAATGAACTAGGAGATTCTGGTATGAAGCTGCTCTCTGCTGGACTGAAGGATCCTCACTGTAAACTGGAGAAACTGTGGTAAGATCATATATGACTCACGCATGCTATGTAGTGAACAGTGTCATCAATTAAGACAGATTTTGATTACTTAGACATTTTGAATAGTATATAGATATAAGGTATATGAGAAATATTATTCGTCCTGTTTGAATTGTTCCTGTGTTCTGCGACTTTAGACCTCAGTCTAATTATCCATTAAACATATTGATTTGTGCTTTAAGTTTGTACTTTATCTTTAATAATGGATTCACAGCTAAACTGATCTGATCTGAGAGAGTGAAGAGTGTGTCATTGTTCTCTACAGTTTGAATGGTTGTGGCTTCACAGATGAAGGTTGTGCTGCTCTGGCTTCAGCTCTGACATCAAACCCCTCACACCTGAGAGAACTGAACCTGTCTTGGAATAAACTAAGAGATTCAGTGAAGCTTCTTTCTGATGTATTACAGGATCCTCGCTGTAAACTGGAGAAACTGTGGTAAGCTCATATATGACACACTGTAAAGTATGCTGAATGTGAAGTGCAAAATAAATGATTTTGAAAACAAAATTACAAATCTGAAATGGAAATAAAGTGTCTGACAGGTATTTAATAGTGAGAATAAAGTGCCTAATGGTTATTTAATAGGCCTTCTAATTGACCAGACAGCTCACATTTTTACCATTCTCAAAACTGTGGTTCACTTCATGGAGCTTCGCAGGTTAAACATGTTTAGGTTTAGGGTTAGGAGTAGGTGTAGAAGTGGGCTTTAGGGAGAGCAACAAGTAGGGTCTCATTAAGGCTGTATCCACTTTTAATTATAATATAATCATACAAAATGAATATGTTATTACATGGTGCGGCAGTGTGGCTCAGTGAGTAACTATTGTGTCATAGCAAAAAGGTCCATACTGAGTCCCAGAGCCAGGAGGCCTTTCTTGCATGTTCTCCCAGTGTCTGTGTGGTTTTCCTCTGAGTGCTCCAGTTTCCCCCACAATCAAAAGACATGCAGCAGAGCTGAATTGGACACTATAAATTGCCTTAGGTGTGAATGTTTGTGAGTCCTGTGATGGACTGGTGTGTAACTTGTTTGTTGAGCTTGTAATAGTTCTCTCAATAGTAATGTCACTGTTCTCTACAGGTTGTGTGGTTGTGGTGTTAAAGATGAAGGTTGTGTTGCTCTGGCTTCAGCTCTGAGATCAAACCCCTCACACCTGACAGAACTGGATCTGACTGGGAATAATCTAGGAGATTCAGTGAAGCTGCTTTCTGATGTACTACAGAATCCTCACTGTAAAGTGGAGAAACTGTGGTAAGAACATATTTGACTCTCACACATGAAGCACATTGTAAAGTATATCTGAAGTGTTCAGCCTCCTTCTGCTGCTGTCAGTTCAACTGAGTGAGCTGTAACACATGATACTCTTTACAAATTCTTAGGGATGCACTGAAATGAATATTCTAATTTATCTAGACATCTAATGATTCTATTTACTCTTTAATATTGTTGTACTCATTCATTCGGGTGCTCATGTCGCTCAAAGATATCGCTTCGGCCGTTAGCGTACCTTATGGTCACATTCTCATCAGTCTTGGATATTAGACCACGGTAATTGACTAATATTTTAGATGGCTGCCCCTATGCTTGCTCATTCTAAAAGTACTTTTATTTAGTCCCCATAGATCTGTACACACTTGAATAAAGCAACATTATCTCTAGTCAGAGGTCACGACCACTATTATAGATATAAGCCGACCAACATTAATTCTCCAATAGTAGCTTTGGTTTGGTCATGCCATGGTCTCCCATGTACACTTAGCTACAGTAATATTACAGTAAACAGAGGTTAGGCTCACCCTATTTAGGTTGGTCGAACAACTTTCGGTTTACTTAAATGGAAATTCCCTTTTAGCCCTTACAGTCTAAGTACACTTGAACTAATACCAAGCTAATACCAAGTGTTAGCCGAATCTCTAAAGGTACAGTTGATGTGCCCTATACTCCATCTCAACTTAATTTTAGTCCGTTACTAACCTGTTGCAAGAAATGCGGTAACAAGGATACATCGTAATCTACTAGAGTCAATAATTACAGAGTAAATAGGAATAGAATGAAATGTAACAATTTATTAGCAGTCAGGTAGATATATATAATGGCAATTATACAGCCAATTCAAAGATATCAAATACAAGAAATCTCCAAGATGAATCTAGGAATAAGATGCATACCTCACTTGAGAAAAATACATAGTACGAAGTGTGTTGACACCTCATTCTGGCTACAGAAAGTGCCCTGATCTTCTTGCAGAAGAGGCTTCTTTTTAAAACATTAGAAAATATTAAAGATCCCAATTTTAACGCTATGTGTGAATGTTATAATAAATGATTTAATAGAGCCGTTGTAATTATTATGATCAGAATTATTTTCTTGTCTTACTTTATTTTATTTTACAGAACAACATTAAAATTGAATACATAAATTGGACCAAGATGAGTTTTTTGCTCTTTGATGGACTGTTATTAACTTGAAATCGTGTTACATATGAATGGAACTGGGCGCAAGATCCTCTTGTTCATTTTTGATGCTTTAAGTTTGTGTCATTGTTCTCTACAGGTTGAGTAATTGTGGCATCACAGATGAAGGTTGCGCTGCTCTGGCTTCAGCTCTGAGATCAAACCCCTCACACCTGAGAGAACTGGATCTGACTGGAAATAAACTAGGAGATTCTGGTGTGACACTTCTCTGTGCTGTACTGGAGGATCTACACTGTAAACTGGAGATATTGTTGTAAGATCATCTTTGACTCTCACACATGAAGCACATTGTAAAGCATAATAAAATAGAAATCCACTTCCAGAACAAAAATGGGCAGATAATGTACTCACTCCTTGTCATCCAAAATGTTCATATCTTTCTTTCTTCAGTCGTAAAGAAATAGTTTTTTGAGGGAAACATTTTAAGTTTAAATGCGGCTTCAAATGATCCCAAATGCGGTTGTAAAAGATCCCAGCCGAGAAAGAAGGGTCTTATCTAGCGAAGTGATCGGTTATTAAAAAGTATTTAAATTGTATTTTTTAAAATTAAAATAACCAATTGTTTCGCTAGATAAGACCCTTCTTCCTCGGCTGGGATCTTTTACAACCACATTTGTGATCATTTGAAGCTGCATTTAAACTGCATCGTGGAAGTTCAAAATCAGGGCACCATATCAGTCCATTATATGGAGAAAAATGCATAAATGTTTAACTCATAAAAACATAATTTCTTTACGACTGAAGAAAAAAAGACAAGGGGGTGAGTACATTATCTGTAAATTTTTGTTCTGGAGGTGGACTTCTCCTTTAAGTATGTAACATATATAAAGTGTTCAGCCTCTTTCTGCTGCTGAGTTGTTGACACGTGCTGTATCTGACAGACTGAGCTGTAACACATGAGCCACACTTTACAAATTACAACTTCCTGATTGCTTACAAACTATTACTTATTCCCCTACTGATTAGAAATGACAAGATGAAATTGTAGTTAATAACATAACCTATTGAATTGTATATTAGATAATGTATTCTGACTACTTGTGGATTGCTTCTATATTACATTTGACCTAACTTGTTTATCACTGTTATGGCCCATAACCAAAATATATAGCAAACACTGGGTATAAACAGAACATATAAATAAATCCCAGACACTTAATGTCGCTTAAGATGTCCAGTTATACCTTCCTTTAATCCATAGGCAGAGTTCCTCAAATCCAGTCTTGGAAAGGCACTGCCCAGCTGAGTTTAGCTCAATCCCTGATCAAACTATATAATAATATATGCAATAGTTCTTACTTTGTACATTAAGATCTTGAGTATTATACCTTTCTATTCCGTTTCAAAATGGAATCAAACATGACACAATGATGTGTTTGATCACAAGGGTTAATAAATGAGATGTAATGAGGAACACATGGCTCCTGTGAAGCAAAAGTCCTCCTGTAGGTGTTTATTAAAGGTGCGAGTGACTGTTTCTCCAGACAGATCCGTCCTTATATCACTGTGAAACACTATCTCACATTCAGCTCTGTGTGTTTGTTCAGTCCTGAAGCACATGAGTTTCAAACAGCACCATTGAGCATCAACATGCATAAATCTCATTCTATTAGCAGCAGTATGTGGCAATGCTTGTCATTATATCTCCTCTCCTGCTCTGAGACCAGAGTCAATAACAAACTACACACACTTCAACTACAATTCACGTTGTGTCTTTGTTCTCTACAGTTTGAATAATTGTGGCATAACAAAAGAAGGTTGTGCTGCTCTGGCTTCAGCTCTGAGATTAAACCCCTCACACCTGAGAGAACTGAAACTAACTGGGAATGAACTACAAGATTCTGATGTGAAGTTACTCTCTGATCTGAAAGACGATACACAATATAAACTGGAGAATTTTTACTATGGTGAGTGTTAGTTTATTTGAAGTTTTTTAAACTGACCCAAGTTCAGTAACGGACCTCCTGTGTGTGTAATTGGAGAATATAAGACAATAATTCAGCTCCAATTTAGTCTGTGTACTTTACACAGTGTTTAATTCATATCTCTGGCTGTAATATGAATATACTAAAACCTCTAGCTGTTTATTTTCAGAAATGGATCTGCTGATGAGATGTGATAGCAGTATTGTCTCATACTCATATGTGACTGTCTGTGTGTGTTTTAGTGTAGGACTATCAGTATTGAGACGTCAGTCCAGTTTCCTCAGGATCGGCTGATGGTGAATAAGGAGCCGCTACAGAGACGTCACAGTCACACAATCAACAGAAACTGAAGACACGGAGACACACAGCATCACACTGTCTCGTGTGTGTGTGTGTGACATCACATCACTTTCTCCTTGTACACTGGCCCTTGAAAATGAGTGACTGAAACGTGAAGAGAATTAGCTCACAATTGCAACAGTGTATGGTTTATCAATGTTCTTCAAGACATCTCAGGTATTTTTCAATAGGATATTATATATTTAAAAAGCAATGTTAATTGACACAGCCTTTATCACTGTATAGAATACTGTAAAATAATATAATTTCTGCCTCATTCTGTGATAAGCCACATCAGTTCACAGAAGGAGGTTATTTCAGATAACTGAAAAAAGTGCATTGCATAGACCATGCTTGCATTGTAATACAATGTATTTGAGGCAGAGAAGCCTAAAAAAATGTCACTTTCAATTGCTTTCGTCTTCCTAACAACAAACAGGGCACATGTAATGGGGTGCAGCAGAGCATTACAAAAATGTACAATACTGGGCTGGGGTGATACTGATTGATTTTTGAAGGCCTTATAGATGCATACAGTATTTCACATTCATGTGTGTAGTGATGGAAGAAATAATACTTTTTGAAGATTTGAATCAACTTTGCAAAGTCATTCACTCAAATTAGTAATGGGTTCTTTCGAAGCACTTCTTTGCGAAGAACATTTGTGAATCATTTGTTTTTAACTGCCAAAGTCATGTGATTTCTGTTTGCAGGAATATAAGGTGACAAAATGCAGTTGTCAGTCCTGTATTTGAGTCCTTAATACAGTTACATTCACATACAGTACGGTTATTTACAGGAGCAACAACCGCATTCTATAACCAAACTCATACCTGTACATTTTCAGAACTCACAACCACATTCATATTTGTTCTTTATTTTGGTCAGTTTCTCATAATACGACTTCAATATCAATTTATTCCTTAGATTTTCTTTACTTGGTCTTAAAAAGGTTTACATTTACTTCACGGTTGCCAGGTTTTCACAACAAAACACACCCGATTGCTACTCAAAACTAGCCCAATTGCATTTTGAGGGGGGTCCCCGTTAACAACCTCATTCCGGAGAATAAAATACAATTTTTTTTTTTTGTCTGGGTTCCCCTGATAACATCAAAACAACCCGTGGCAACAGTGTTAAAGTAGCCCAATTCCACAGGAAAACCACAGACTTGGCAACACTGGTTTAATTTCATAAAATCTGAAGAAACCCTGTATTTAATTCAACATTATTTAAAGAAATTGGGAGTGAATGAAAATGTATAAAAATAGACGTGCATGCAGCATAACACATGCTTTCATATTTGCAATATGCAAAAGAAAATATTAAGTATAAGAGAGGTTTAAATCTTACACATATATTTTATAACATAGGAAATATGTCATCAATATTTATAAAATGAGTAAATTTGCCAATTTTGCTAAAGTGAACATTTGCCGCACACACACACAAAAAAGAAAAGAAAGAAAATTCAACAAACGTGTAATATTTCAGTACCAACACAGGCTCTTTGGAAAATCCTGCCTCTACATTTTTTCAAAACTCTACAATTCTGTATAATTATAGTTCCACAGCAGTGACAAATAATTCTAGTGATCAAGAGAAGGTCAGAGCCCAGAAACTGCTGCACATTTTATAATTAGAAACAGTAGAGTATGCGCTCGCAACACTAAGGTCATGGTTTCGATTTCTACTGAAGGCATGAACTGATAAAATACGATGTTTACCTTAAATGTATCTTACTTAGGATAAAAGCATCTGCCATATGCATAAATGTAAAAGTAAAAATGGGTTAAAATACATGAATATATGAGGGAAAGTGGATATTTTAAAAGCTAGTCATTATTTCTTTAAGGTTTCATCACTATTTAGCAGTTTAGTCTCTTCAGTTATTATGTGCTCTTACAAAGTGTGTATTACATTATATTATAGCCCATCATTCATAAAATATTCACAGCCTTCTTTGTGTATTTATTAAATATTACATATTATAACTACCAACATAGCATAGTCTTCAACGTCTTTGTAGTCTCTATTTAATGCATTTTGTCATATTTAAATACATTCTGCAGACTTCTTACCACAATAAATGTGTAAGTGTGTAGATTACATCTGGAAGAAGGCACTGTGAATCAAAGGAGGAGCAGTGTTATTTTAGTAGGATTTGTATACTATTATAGTGTACATTAATGTTTTTAATGAGCTATTTTATATACATTTATTTTTGTATATTTATCTGAATATTTTATATATATATATATATATTTTGTAGTTTAATTTTCACAAATTTTGCTGTGTGCTTTTGTCTTTTTTGTGTGATTTTTATTTTTTTGTTTGTTTGTTTTATTTTACTAATTTTGTTTCATTTCAAGTATGACATCTACATTTGTCTTCTTATTGTTGTTGCCATACCAAAAGTGCCATCTGCTGGCACAAAATAAATGTGAATTTTCAATAAGCCTTTTGTTTCCATTCAGACCAATGTGAACACACAGAGCTGTAAATGTGAAATGGTGGATCGTTAGGAAGACAATGCATTATAAAAATCTAAACAGTAAAATGTATTAATATGTTATTTAATTAATATAATAATTTATTGATAATAATTGGTTCAATTACAATTATGAATACTTTTGACTTATCCATTTGGTTTAAAGGCTGAAAAGTGAAGTTTATCATTTTATAAAACTTTTTGTTTTAGTGAAACTACTATCTGAACTGTAAATCGGTCACGGTTGCTTGCAGGCAAGAAGGCGAAGACAGAAAAATAAATTCCAACATGCAACATTTATTGACCAATCCAAAGAGGCAGACAGAATTTGCAAACACAGCCTAGCATAACAGTGACTAGACTGAATGTGAGGGAAAGGTATATAAAGGCAACGCAAATGAGATGATAAATCAAACACAGCTGGAAACTAATGATACAAACGAGAACCGGGAATTCAAACAAGGGAAACAGGACACTAATAACCAACATATACTAAAAGTCTGTGAATGTCAAAACTGGCAAACATAACTGTGAAGCAATTGGGGGTTTAGTGCCTTGCTCAAGGGCACTTCAGTCATGGTATTGAAGGTGGAAAGAGCAGTTTATTCACAATCCCCACCTTCAGTTCTTGCTGGTGTGGGAATCAAACCAGCGACCTTTGAGTTACAAGCCCGACTCTCTAACCATTAGGCCATGACTGCCCCCAAAGTTTAATATTTACCCATAAATGGATAAATATTAATTCTGCTGTTAAAAACAAATAAAGAAAAGGTGTAGGAGAGAGGTTATTATATTCAAACAGTGAGAAAATCTATATTTGTGCAGTGTGTACGTGTAAAAAAAAATCTATTCCGATTTGAAGCTTGTGCCATATAAACCTGATCAGTTTATTTAGCGTTCATGTGAACACTACATTCAGATTCATCGATCGGAATGAATTCAGTCCAATCGAACCAAAGATTGTGCATGTAAACGTAGTGGTAACGCCCGTAGTATCTTCTGTCTCATTAGGGGAAAGAGACAAACACCTGCTGCATTTCTAATGGAGTCAATAAAGATATGAGGTCTTTTGTTGTTTGGGGGGGATTTTGTAGGTGAGTGCTGCTTTGCTTTTCGCCGAGGCTACCGTGCCGGGACGTGGGCTGGATGTTTCGCTGCGACGTGTGTAAAGCGATTGGGAGGGATAGTTGGTAGTTCAGCGGCCACTGGTTGTTTTCCCGAATGCTGTACTCCATGTCTGGTAGCGGGTAAGAAGGCCAGCAGCCCATTTTTTGCCTTTAAGTTTTATTTAAATGTGTCGGAATCAGGCGCAGGTTGAAAGGACTTTGTTGTTTTCTTTTTCTTTTTTGATTCGCTCGGGGTCACCGGAAACGCTGGAAATTCCTTCTCGTCATCCAGTATCAGCATTTTCAGATCTTCCTCTTCAGCTGTCCCCTTCAGCTGTCCTGTTTCTAAAGTGTTTTTTCTTCACCTTCTTCTTCTTCTTCTTCTTCTTTGGGAGCAAAGCATTCACCCCTGGACTTTCTTCTGGCTGATAAAAACAGGTATCACGATATATTCATTATCAATCTCATCCAGTCGTATTTTTATTTAGGGGAGGACACCACAGGAACAGTGTGCATTTATTTACACAGAAACAAAAATGGTAGAAAAGCTGTCATCTGTGCGGCACTTTCAAAACCTTTGGACGTTATTTACTCCAAACGGTGCATATTAATATTTTAAAGTTACATATTATTACCTGAAATGACATAAGTACCCTTTGAAAGAGTTGAAGCATCATCTAATATATTATAATAAAACATTTGCTAATTTAGTTGTTACCACACACAGTTGAAAGTTTTGACTCATGGGTCCATAAAATAAATAAATTAACAAATATGACTAATATATTTATATTTGTTTTTTTGTTTTGTTTTGTTTTTATTAATTTATTTTTGTTTTTATTAAGCTGTGTCAGTGTGTAACAAAACAAAGTATTCTATAAAATTTTGCATTTTGACAATTCAGTTGAACAGTGACTGACAAATCAATTAATAAAAGTCCAGTTAAAGAGACCACTAAATATACTGAATCACTACACTCAAGGGCGTAAATTTCATCTAACAGTAGGGGGGGACAGTAAACATAAAATTTTTCAAGAGCAATTGAAGGGGGCACAATAATACAGTCAAAATTGTACTTACACAGATAGATATGTGTGAACAGCATGTGTACATAACATGAAGACTGTTTAAATATGATTTTTTTTTTCAGAATTTAGCAGTAAGAAATTTCTCATCAGTTTTTCAAATTGGAATGTTTCGCCGGGCCGCAAAGAAATATAGAGCTGAGTATCATCAGCATAACAGTGAAAGCTAACACCATGTTTCCTGATGATATCACCCAAGGGTAACATGTAAAACATAAAAAGTAATGGCCCTAGTACTGAGCCTTGTTGCTGAGTCCAGTAACACTAACAGTGAGATACAACCACGATCGGATGACAAGAGCAGATCATTTGTGACTCTAATAAGAACAGCCTCAGTACTATGGTACGGTCTAAAACCTGAGTGTAAATCCTTACAGATATCATTTTCTGTAGGAAGGAAGATAATTGTGAGGATACTACCTTTTCTAACATCTTAACATCAGAAAAGGGAGATTTGAGACTGGTCTGTAATTAATTAATTTGTTGGGGTCAAGTTGTGTTTTTTTAATGAGAGGCTTAACAGCAATCAGTTTGAAGATTTTGGGGACATATCCCAAAGACAATGACGAATTAGTAGTATTCAGAAGAGGAACTGTGACATCTGGAAGCAAGTCTTTTAGTAGCCTAGATGGAGTAGGGTCTAGCATACATGTTGTTGGTTTAGATCTTCGCAATTTAACATCACAAAGGGCTTTAGATTAGACTGACCAAATTTGGTGTTGATCCGAATAAATCTCTAGGAGGAGTTCGTTTTAATACGACGCCTGGAAATGGCAAAAATGACACAAAATTTGCTGAGAAAATGAAAAATATCTTTTTTGGATTTTCCTCCAAGAGACTTTTTTGTGGGTATTGGTGTGTTACATGTGCTTACCAATTTTCATACATGTACGTGAAACGTAGCGGGAGGGGCACTTCATAGAATGTGAATAGGTGGCGCTGTCGAGCCATTTTGCCACACCCACTTCTGAAACCTATATCAGACGTAAATTTTCGCCAGGTCTGATGCGTGTGCAAAGTTTCATGACTTTTCGGGCATGTTTAGGCCCTCAAAAATGCGATTCATTTTGGAGAAGAAGAAGAATAAAAATAATAATAATAATAATAATAATAATAATAATAATAATAATAATAAACGGAGCAATTCCAAGAGGGTCCTCGCACCACCGGTGCTCGGGCCCTAATTAAAATGCAGAAAAAAAACAAGAGAGATTTCCTTGGGGTCACAGGAAAATTAAAGTGTACAAGAAACTCATCATATGTCATAAGATACCCTTGAGTGTTAAACAAATTAGACACTAAAACAATACCCTTATCAAACCAGCTTTTTTTTTTTAATACTTTTGTGTTTATACAAAATACAACAACTGTTTTAAATAAAAACAATTGTGCTTGTAGATCAGTTTCCAAGCCAACAAAGCTTGAGCACGAAAGGCAGATAGTTTCACTAGCAATTTCTCAACCTTATAATCACACAAGGAAAGACCCCCAAGTTGGTCAAAAATAAAATTTGGAATAAAATTCCACAAACAAGGTTTATTCAAACTAAATTTTAACCAATTAATTTTGAGAGTATTATTTAAAGTAGAGAAATACAGAAAAGTCAGAAAGTCAAGTCCATAATTTTTAAGGAAATTTATGACAACAGATTTACAAATGCAGTGCAATTCTTCCATAAAAAAATTTTAAGTCTGATAAATAGTTTTGACAGTTTTATCGTCTTGAGGTTGAGGCAATATATGTTAATCTAGAAATTCCTTCTGCTTTTGGTAGAACTCTACCTCTAAGGGAGTCCCTTAATAACCAAAGATTAATTTTTATTTTTTTTTTCAAAGGCAGGGTTAAACTTCAGGGAGACTGTCTTGTTAATTTTAAGTAATTAACTGCTTCTTTATCGGGAATACCATCCACAGATCAGTGGGAAGAATTTTTTAAAACTAAAATTTCACATCTTTTAATATTAAGGCACAAACCTTAAGTATTAGAAAACTGAATTTTTTCAACTTAAGTTTTAATTGCCTGGATCCACGGCCAGTGTCGCGAGCAGTGGAGAATACATGTGACGTCACTCGCAGAGGAAGCGCAGGTGATTTGACGCTGCAGGTGACGTTCGCATTCTTTCGCATATTTCTCCTGAAGTACATGTTCTTTGATATGCGTTTAATATCCATATTTTTAAGCAAATTAATTAGTTTTGTTGAGGTTTTGTGTTGTCTGTGGTTTATTTGTTTTAACATAGGACTAACATTGTGTGTTCGAGTGAACTCCCACCGTCGTTCTGCTGTTTCTCCGACTCTTCGTCTTCGATTCGTTCAACTGAATGATTTGTTTGTCATTTCCACCCAGAGTGAGTGTTGGAGATTTCACTCTTTCGTCTGTTCAAGTTCATCATGGATGAAACACAAACACCCCGAGATGACGATTTTTTTCTTGAATGCAGGTACTTTGCTTGAACACATATTAACCCTTGGCGGGTATAAAGTGATTGAAAAATGCTTGTTTGGCAATGCGTGTTATAGTATTTTAGCTACATTTTAAAAACATTTTGTTCTGTCGTAAGTTACAGTAAACAGTAGTTTTAATATTCTGTTAGACAATAATTATAATGTGAAAGTGAAAGTGACGTGTGACCAAGTATAGTGGAGTTTGTGGTCTGCATTTATCCCATCCAGGTGCACACATACAGCAGTCCGACTCTCTAACCATTATGCCATAACTGCCATTCATTTAGGTCTATTTTATTAGCTGTATAATATTTGATACGCAAAGATCTAGCTCCTATAAATCTAAACTTGATAAACCTGTTGTAATCTACTTTATGCCTTCAGCCTTTTGATTGATAGTTCATGTTTTATTTTTATTTATTTTTTTTAATCAAGTAAAATATTTTTTTGCTGTGAAATCTTTTATGATTTTTATAATGTAAATGTAAGAATAACTTTTATATTGTCTGTATTAATTCAATACGAACTTGTGGGTTGAAACAGTTGAGTTTTGATTATGCATTTATAATTTTTTAATGCTAAAAAGTTTTTTTTAGGCTTTTGAGAAAGGTTTATTTGTGTATCTCTCAATACTCACTAAATTGCAATGAATTGCATATTTGAGCCATAAAATCCTGATGTTTGAAATATGATAAACAAAAACACATGCAAACTATATGTATTTTGTAATTTCTTATATGGAAGTTTGCATATGTTTTGAGTTATTCTTGTTGGGTTATTAACTTATTTGATAGATGCATACACATATGTATACATGTGTGTATATACACATGCCTGAAGGAAATCCATGTTGACTTAAAACTGAATTCAGTTAAAACTAAATTAATGATTGATTGATTGATTGATTGACAAAAAATGGTCAACATATTTGAGTTTGAAGTATTGAACTGATTTTCTGAAATAGGCTACAAGGTCTAAAATCTAGACCTCCAGAAATCCAGAGTCTATATGTAAAACATATCTTTATTTATACACCTAAAAGAGTGATGTATCCCCTGGGATACAAACATTATACAGGCAGAGTACGAAAAATGTAAAAATCAAATTCATAACATTTCAGCATAAATATCATACGTTTTTTTAAGTGTAGCCCCTACAAATATTGGATATGTCTGAAATGCATCAACTTTGATATGAGAGTGAATTTTTCTCCACAACAAAAGCATGGTCACAATTTTTAAATGTTGCCTCAGAGCAAAGTAAAGAATGTGTGGTGTTCTGTTATGCGATAATTTCATTATTTAATCTGATATTTTAACATTTGCTCAAACAAGGAGAAACACCTATGAATGTACTCAGTGTACCTTTAATCTCTCTCTGTTACAGTTCAGTTCACCAGAAGAAATCACAGCCAGAGCCCAGCTGTGTGTCTATGAGGAGTGATGAATCTTTGCATCAACCAGTTAATTTTAAGAGTGATGCCACAAGGTTTAACATCAAGTATTATATTTTTGTATAATAATAGATATGATTATAGTAAGATATATTGAATTACTGTCATAATTATTCATAACTATAATAAGTAAACATGAGCATAAGTCTGGCTAGGAAATCCAATAAATATAATGAAAACAAGCAGATATAGAGCACAGTAGAATTAGTAGAATTCTTAATTTGTTTACATTTATTTAAGTTGTTTACATTTGTGACTTTGAGCAGATTAATTTTTAATAAAGTCACAACTGTTATTAAGGTCATGAGAAAAATGTCACCAATTTCAGAGTATTTGATTCTTGATTCAAGGTCAGTCCTGTCACCCAGATCAGTTGTAACAAAACCCGTCTGTAAGAAATATGACCAGTCTATGAATCAACCACAAGACAGCACATATCCTGGTGTAAGGTAAACTGTGGGATTTTTTTTAATGCAATGCATAATCACACATCACTCAAATACAACTGACACATTTCATAAACCCTATGATATGGTCAGCATCTCATAACACAGAAAGCAAAAGAAGATATTTTGCTCTGTACATTTACCTCTGTAACTCATGTAAAAATGTGGTATTTTAATTTTATAGGCATGAAGTTTTCAACATGTTTAGATCAAATCTGATGAAGAAGTTTGAGCGTCTGTATGAGGGAACAGCGACGCAGGGAAACCCAACACTCCTGAATGAGATCTACACAGAGCTCTACATCACAGAGAGTGAGAGTGGAGAGATCAGTAATGAGCATGAGGTGAGACAGATTGAGACACAATCCAGGAGAGCAGCAACAGCAGAAACAGCCATCAAATGCAATGACATCTTTAGACCTTTACCTGGACAAAATAAAGCCATCAGAACTGTGCTGACAAAGGGAGTCGCTGGCATTGGAAAAACAGTCTCTGTGCAGAAATTCATCCTGGACTGGGCTGAAGGGAAAGAGAATCAGGACGTCCAGCTCATATTTCCACTTCCTTTCAGAGAAATCAACTTGATGAAGGACAAAACACTCAGTCTTTCAGATCTTCTTCATGTCTTTTTCCCTGAAACTAAGGAAATGGAAATATTCAGTGATGAATATAAAGTGTTGTTCATCTTTGATGGTCTGGATGAGTGTCGTCTTCCTCTGGACTTTAAGAGCAAAGTGAAACTGTGTAATATATCTAAATCAGCCTTAGTGGATGTGCTGCTGATGAACCTCATTGTGGGGAATCTGCTTCCCTCTGCTCTCATCTGGATCACCTCCAGACCAGCAGCAGCTGATCTCGCCCCTCTGAGTGTGTCCATCGAGTGACAGAGGTACGAGGCTTCAGTGAGCCACAGAAGGAGGAATACTTCAGGAAGAGAATCAGTGATCAGAGTCTGGCCAATACAGTCATCTTACATCTGAAGTCATCAAGGAGCCTCTACATCATGTGCCACATCCCAGTGTTCTGCTGGATCTCAGCCACTGTTCTAGAGAAGATGTTGAGTCGAGCAGAGAGTGGAGAGATTCCCAAGACTCTCACTCAAATGTACACACACTTCCTGATCCTTCAGACCAACATCAAACGTGAGAAGGACTATGAGAAGAAGGTGACAGATGAAGACATGATTCTCAAACTGGGGAAACTGGCTTTTCAGCAGCTTGTGAAAGGAAACCTGATCTTCTATGAGGAAGACCTGACAGAGTGTGGCATTGATGTGACAGAAGCATCAGTGTACTCAGGATTGTGCACTCAGATCTTCAGAGAGGAGTTTGTCTTGTATCAGGGGAAAGTCTTCTGCTTTGTTCATCTGAGCATTCAGGAACATTTAGCAGCTCTATATGTGCACCTCTGCTGGACAAACCACAACACAAATGTGATTGACCAAATCACCAAACAGAGTGCACATTCTAAATTGAAGGACAAGTTTCAACTCATTTTATCAAAACACGCTTCATTGTCTGAACTGCATCAGAGTGCTGTGGATGAGGCTCTACAGAGTAAAAATGGACATCTGGATCTTTTCCTGCGGTTTCTCCTGGGTTTGTCAGTGGAGTCTCATCAGATTCTCCTGAAACGAATTATGACACTGAAAAGAAGCAGCCCTGACACCAATGAGAAAACAGTTGAGTACATCAAGAAGAAGATCAGGACCAATGACTCTCCAGAGAAATCCATCAATCTGTTCCACTGTCTAAATGAACTGGGTGATCGTTCGCTAATGGAGGAAATACAACAGTATCTGAAATCTGGACGAATAAAGGAAGCCAAACTTTCTTCATCTCAGTGGTCAGCTGTAGTTTTTGTGTTGTTGACATCAGAAGAGGAATTGAATGAGTTTTGTCTTGATAAATTTGTTAAAGGAATTAATAAGCCTGAAAATATGAAAGTGCTTCAAAAGTTGCTGCCTGTGATTAAAGAATCCAGATCAGTTCAGTAAGTATCAGTGAGAATAATCACTTCACGGTTAAAACATTAGGAAAATTAAAGTTCTTAAGTGCTGTAGCTGTTATTTTAGTGGTCAGCATTTTTATGCATTTCCAAAAGAGTGACTATGTTTCCATCCAAAGTTTCAAATTTAACTTATGCGCAAAACTGGAATATTGCATGGAACATTTGTGAATAATCACTGTTTCCATCCAACAAGTGAAAGAGAACCAAATTGTCACTTCCTGATAAACTGCCATTAAATATCACTATGAAAAGTAGGAGAAGCCACTGAATATATAATATTTTCATATATAATAAATTACTTGTGCCTTAGCAGATGAAACATAATAAATGCAGTCATTGCTTTCGGAGATTGATGCCTACTGTTTTGGAATGCAGTCGTGTAGACTGTTCTGAAGAACTCTTTAGGCATTCAAAGAAAGTAAAAAGAAAATTTCATATAACTATAATTCAAGTTTTCCTGTTTGAAATGTTCAAATAAACATAAAGAAGGAATTGGCATAAAAGACCAAGCAGAAATCAAGTGCAACAAAACAACTGGAGAAGCAGCTCATATGTACAGCAGCCCAAATCTCCTAAAATTCAACGTATCAGTTATTGGAGCAAAACAGCAGAATACTTGAACACACAATTCTGAAGACAACTAAAATCTCCAAGATAGTCATTAATTATAATTGTTTATTATTTATATTTTTTGGAGTTTTGAAATTTTACAGAAGGGCATCTGGAATGACAAGAGCGAGATTCAAACTTAAATTTAAACACATGAACTATCTGCCAGGTTACAGTCTAGCATGCAGATAAGTTTTAAACTTGTTAAACTAGTTAAAAGTTTGTTACATGTATTATTTAATACATATATTTTTACTCATTTATAATATAATTACATACATTTACAATTTTGCTCAGTTAATAGATACATTTTGATTTAAACCAGTCTTAAAATTTTTTTATTTGTGTGAACCTTGGATAATAGTTTGATAGTTTGGCAGTTTGATAGTGTTTCACAAGTACGATTATAATCTCTCTACAGGTTGAGTAATTGTGGCGTCACAGATGAAGGTTGTGTTGCTCTGGCTTCAGCTCTGAGATTAAACCCCTCACACCTGAGAGAACTGAATCTGTCGTGGAATAAACTCAGAGATTCAGTGAATACTACAGAATCCTCAGTGTAGAATTACAGTGAATACTACAGAATCCTCAGTGTAAACTAGAGAAACTGTGGTAAGGTCATATGATACTCGTTATGTACTGAATAGTGTCATCAGTTAAGACAGATATTGCATAAAACTGACATTTTGCATAATATAATAGATCCTACTCTGCTATCCTATGTCCGGTTTTCTTCTCTCTGGCATTTTATCTGACTAACAACACAAAGCGATAGTTGAGTTAGGTTCATACACTAAAAAATGCGGGGTTATTTTTTTAACTGAAATTCTGTTAAGCCTGTTGAGTCATTTTATTGGGTTATTTTCAGTATTTTTTTACCCAGGTACTGGGTAGTTTTTCTGTAACTAAGCTGCTGGGTCTTTTTTAATGTTGGATTTTTTTTTTTTTTTTTTTTTTTACCCAACTGCTGGGTTGAGCCTGTCAGCTGTTGAGTTACAGTCAGAGTGCACATTCTCACTCCCAACTTGTCACATATTGATGCTTGGTCAGGACGCCTCTAGTGTCACTTTTTGACACCCATGGTACCCCTTTTGTGTCATTTTTCGACTTGCAGGATCCTCCATTGTTTTCAGTTGTTTGTCTTAATTTAATGGTTTGCATGCATTTGTAAAAAAATAGAAATACTTTTATATAAATGTATACTTTCATTGGAGCATCTAAACCAACCCCTACCCTAAACCTACCCATTTCTAAACAATATAAAAGATGTAGCAGACAAATATGTCTGCAAGTACAGTCACAGGTATTTATTGCGGAAATTGACCATAAACAAGCAGTATAAAAGCATTACAAACAAGTCCTATTGCATTCCAAGTCTGCTGAGGCCATATGCTCTCTTTATGCAAAGATTTAAGGTTTTAATCGCTGAAATGATCACACTCCGTTAACACACTGTCATGCTCACATCTCATTCAAAAAGATAGACTCGAACATTAGTGTGCCGCAATCGGTCAAGAGACACACAAGAGCCAATAGCATTTCAAGGCTGTCGAAAGGCTGGCGGCATTTTTTTAAATCGTGCACAGACAGACTACAGCAGCACACAGGACGGCGGACGGAGACGGCGATCACATCTATTCTTCTTACAAATCAATCGTTTTGCATCGGAAGACTTGAAATATCAATACTTTTTGAATAAATTATGAATATAATTGTATCTGCCTGTTATATCTTGTGTTTTGTTGACAAATGGTTAGGTTTAGGGGCAGGGGTTGGGTTAAATGTGTAAATAGTGTAATATAAATAAAACTGTTGTGACTATTTGCATTGAAAAAAATCACACCCCAACATATATGCAATAATAGCAATATTATTACCCAATATATAATTTAATCATGGCAATAAAATTCCCAGTGCCTTTCGCGTCAGCACATTGACACCAAGGGTTTCTTATTTAAAGCACTGGAGGACCCTGCACGTCGAAAAATGGCGATAAGGGGGTACCCTAAACCAAAGGGTCCTGACCAAGTGTCAATATGTGATGAGTTGGGAGTGAGAACATGTTGATCAAACATATTGATTTGTGCTTTACATTGTCCTTTATCTTTAATAATTGATTGACTCTCAAAGTGATCTGATCTGAGAGACTATGTCATTGTTCTCTACAGGTTGTATGATTGTGGCATCACAGATGAAGGTTGTGCTGCTCTGGCTACAGGTCTGAGATCAAACCCCTGGCACCTGAGAGACCTGAATCTGTCTAGGAATAGTCTAGGGGATTCAGTGAAGCTGCTTTCTGATGTACTACGAAATCCTCACTGTAAACTGGAGACACTGTGGTAAAATCATAAATAATCATCTTTTTACCTTAATTTATACAGCTGGAAAATAGTGTGTTGACAATGCAAGAGGACAATAGTAAACAGTCAGTTTTTCAGTTCATATTACTGATCATTGTTAATCACTGATTCAGTGTCGTCATTGTCCAGCTCAGTTCAGTTCTCTTCCAATAGAGTCTGTGCAACTGTAATGTAATGGTGCCTGATGGTCTCTACTGGTAATTGGTCACCTTCTGTTGGTGGCTTGTTAAAACGTCCCAAAACACACTATAGGAAACCATTTTTAATGGTTTTAATTGTTAAAAGTTGACGGTTTGTAATGTTTATAATGGTATTTGTAGTGGAAATCAGTATAAATTCTGTGATGTATTGTTTTTTCAGCAGTAAGGATAGTTTGTAATTTGATCTTAGTGACTAAGGAGTCCTTTTCACTACTCCTAACGTTTCACAGATTTAGGAGCTAGTTTTAGCGCTAAAACGCTTTGTGAAATACTTTTAGAGCAAAAAATTTAGGAGTCCTAAATTTAGGATTGACACACCCAGTATTTTCTCCTAGGCTGGTTAAGTTATAAACTACTTTTAGCCTTAAGATGTTATGTGAATACAGGCCCTGACCTGAGAGAGAGAAGAGTGTCATTGTTCTCTACAGGTTGAGTAAGTGTGGCATCACAGATGAAGGTTGTGCTGCTCTGGCTTCAGCTCTGAGATCAAATCCCTCACACCTGAGAGAACTGAATCTGTCTAGGAATAATCTGGGAGATTCAGTGAAGCTGCTTTCTGATGTACTACAGAATCCTCACTGTAAACTGGAGACTCTGTGGTAAGATCTCTCTGATATTGCATACGTCTTTGTATTCAGTAAAATATCCTTTAATGTCAATTCTAAAAATAAAATCAGCAATGTTCACTAAACGGACTAAATCTCAGCAGAAATGACTGAGAAATGAAGTTTGTTTCATCTCCATCACATCACATGATGTTCAACAGACAGTCTGAATATGTTTAGTTTTAAAGAGCAGGTCATATGATTTTTTTAAAAGTGTCCTGATATTGTGTTGGAGTCACCTACAACAGGTGTAAATGCATCTAAGTCAAAAAACATTGTAATTTTCTCAAAATATACATTTAATATTAGAGTCATTTCTCAGTGATTTTGAGCAGTTCTGAGCAAAACCCCTCCCTTCCTTACATAAGCTAACTCTGCTCTGATTGTTCAGCTGGCCAAGTCTGTTGTGATTTGGTACAGAAAGGAGTACTTGAGCAAGTTAGCGAGCACTACCAGTGACAAAGCATGGACCTTTACATAAAACAAAAATAAAGTGCTCCAATCGGTTCTTAAAATAATAACATAAAAAAAATTGTTTAACGCTTGCAAGCAAACCATGGCCACAGTTAAAATTTAGCTGCTAAACTGTAAACACTTCACAAAACTATAATGATGGATATGTTAGCCAAGTGCTCACGTGATTCAACAACATAGTTTGTAAAATAAAATATGGCTGCATTCTTTATTATTAAGATTATATCACATATTATCACAAACAAACTGGATATTTTGGGCTCTCAACTGAAAATATACACATACCGTATCATTCGTACTTACAGATTGTGGTTTGAAGATGCTTGTTGGTCCAAATAAAGAAGGTATGGACTTATCTTTCATGGACAGGCGTTCAGCGAATCTGGTGTTGAACTCGCCAAGATTAGTGAAGCAGTCCTCTGTAAAATCAGGAGCGCAACAAAGTTTGAATTGTATTGCTGTGGTATCATGGAAAAAATGAATTTTAACCACTGATTTTTCAGATCATCATCTTTCAGCAATGAAAACAAAACAAACTTGCACAGCGCAGAACACGGCATCTTCTCTATAGGATGTACACACGCTAACTAGTGGAAATGTTTGTCAATAGCCCCTCACTGCAGAATACAATATCCAGGGGCCAAAGTTGGGTGGATTCAGCGATCGGGGTGGAGATGAGTGGTTTTAGGGTTGCTGAGTTTCAGTTCAGTTTTGTGACAGAAAGTAAACTCAAATGGCAGACAAGCGACATTCTGTTTGTTTTTTAAGTTGATTTTGCTGATATGAGTAAAGTTGAAGTAATCGCCCCGGCGCACACAAACACAAAACATATCAGTTCCAGTCTTCTTGCATTGCTAACTTGACAGCGCAGTTGTTGAACCAAACATGAGTGCGCCCGTCTCACTGTGTCACCGTTAGAACGCGACTGAAGTACAAAGTCTATAATGTACATAATAAATAATACTTTAGCTTTTAGATGCATCACAAATAATACGAGAGCACAAAGCTCCATTTTGCAGACAGTTGAGTGCACAAGCCTTTAAAGTAACATTAAACTCAGAATTAGCACATGATCACTGTCTAGTGGTATTTGTTTTCAAGTGCGCAACTCCTGGCATTCACTGTTCTTTTGCCGGTGGTTATCAAACAGAGTTGCCTTACTGCAGGCGCCCCCTTCTGGATTGAGGGTGAATTGCCTGTATTCGCTGTAAGGCCTCATGCACCGAACCGAGATGCCCGTACCGTGACGGTTCGGTACAAATACATGTATCGTTACACCCCTACTAGAAAGTTACATTACAGGCAGGTCAGTTTTATCAGGGCTGGAGCTAAACTCTGCAGAACAGTGGTCCTCCAGGATCGATCCTATCTCTTGCCTCTTTTGTTTGCTGTGTGTATCCAGACACAAAATGTGCCGTAAAGTCCTACATGATGGTAATAGTGTGATTGTGTGTACATGGCTATACTGCACTTGGATAATGAGGCTAAAATAGGAATACTCCACATGTCTTAATTCGATTTGTGTTTACTTTGAGTATGACTTCAGCTGAATTAAGGTAATCAAAAATTCCTGTTTACATGGTAGATTCTTATCAGAGTATTGTCTTAATGGTGTTAAAATCTGAACATTTTTTTCCATGTAAATCAGGGGTGTCCTACAGAGTTTAGCTCCAACTTGCCTCAACACACCTGCTAGGAAGTTTTTAGTATGCCTAGTAAGAGCTTGATTAGCTGGTTCAGGTGTGTTTATTGGGGTTGAAGTTAAACTCTGCAGGTCACCGGCCCTTCAGGGCTGGGTTTGGGCACCCCTGATGTAAATGTGCTCGATGTGTTTGATCACAAGAGGAAATAAATGTAATTGTTTTTAAAGGGAATAAAGGCCACTGGTTAATGATAGCAGTAGAAATACATGACAGATGTTATATATAAACTTGTAATGGGGAACACATGGCTCCTGTAAAGCAAAGTGTTTATTAGAGCTGCAAGTGACTGTTTCTCCAGACAGATCCACCCTTATTTTACTATGAAACAATATCTCACATTCGGCTCTGTGCGTTTGTTCAGTCCTGAAGCACATGACAGTTTCAAACAGCACCATTGAGCATCAACATGCATAAATCTCATTCTATCAGCAGCAGTATGTGGCAATGCTTGTCATTATATCTCTTTTCTCCTGCTCTAAGACCAGAGTCAATAACACACGCTTCAACTACAATTCACATTGTGTCATTGTTCTTTACAGGTTGAGAGATTGTGGTGTCACAGATGAAGGTTGTGCTGCTCTGGCTTCAGCTCTGAGATCAAACCCCTCACACCTGAGAGAACTGAATCTGTTTGTGAATAAACTAGGAGATTCTAGTAGGAAGTTACTCTCTGATCTGAAAGACGATCCACATTATAAACTGGAGACATTATACTGTTGTGAGTTTTTGTTAATTTAATGTTTTTAAATTGACCCAAGTACAGTAACAGACCTCCTGTGTGTAAAATTGGAGAATATAAGATAATAATTCAGCTTCACTTTAGTCTTTGTACTTTAGACTGTTTAATTCAGTGATGTGACTGATTTATGAATATATTAATATTTTAATCTCTTACAGTGTCTGTAAGTGATAGTAGTTGTTAATCATTTACTGTTATTAATGTATGATCAGTTGTTTATTCATATCTCCAGCTGTAATATGAATATACTGTGGTTTTTCTGAAATGGATCTGCTGATGTGATGTGACCGCAGTAATGTCTCATACTCATATGTGACTGTCTGTGTGTTTTTTTTGTAGGACTCTCAGTATTTAGACATCAGTCCAGACAGACACAGCATCACACATCGCATCTCGTGTGTGTGACATCACATCACTTTCTCCTTTTGTACTGGCCAATGAAAATGAGTGACTTAAATGTTAAGAGAATTAGCTCACCACTGCAAAGGTGTACGGTTTATCAGTGTTCTTCAAGACATCTCATATATTTTTCATAAGGATAATGTATATTTATAATGTAGTGCTTATCGTCATTTATCACTTTCAGCCTTTATCACTGTATAGAATACTGTAAAATAATATAATTTCTGCCTCATTCAGTGATAAAAGCTACATTCACAGAAGGAGGTTATTTCAAACTCGATGCTATAACATGAGTTTGAAGTATAAACATTGTCAGTCTCATATATTGTTGTACTTTAATGCTGTATTAAGTACAGTAGTGATACAAATATACTACTTGGTACTTACTGTTCTAAGTACAGTAGAGAAACAAATAATGTTTTCTCTAATTATTACTTTATATCATTATTGTCTAACTGTGTAGTAGAAAACCTGATTGTGATAAATCTACCAGGCTTTCTGACCATATACAGCATACATGCGCTCACAGAGGTATGTCAGGAAGAAGAAATTGAAGCTCTGATGGTAGAAACTGCAAAAACAACATATGAACATACACCATTCCCCGGCCCGAATCCCAAGAAAGTAAAAACAAAGGCAAAAGACAAAATTAAACAAGCAGATTAAATCACAAAGGAAATGATTTTTGATGCAACACAAACTCTAATTAAGAGATTTGAAGAGCAAGATCAACGACTGATGGTTATTGAAAGGAGAATATAGGAGAATTCACACACAGTTAAAGAGAACAAAGAAGACATTGGCGAACTGAAAAAGGTTCAGTATAGTTGACACATAACTGATGATCCCACTATAAATACTTAAAATATCCAAGGTTTGTCACATATCAGATAGAAGTAATCTGCTAAAACTGTATAAGAAAAGGTGTTTAACTAAAATGCATATTGTATGTAATAGCTGGTATGGTTTTGTTAAAGAGTTTTTAAATACGTTTAAATACTAATGAAGTTGAGTGCATACTGAAACGGTTGCGTTATTAATTTATGTCGGTTTCTTTTCTATCTTTGAACATTATGGGCTTAAAAAACAGTATTAAGTGTAAGACTATTTTTTATTTTGCAAGGAACAAAAAGCAAACTTTTCTTACAAGAGACTCATTCTGTTTTGAACAATGAAAACATTTGTAAAATACATTGGTGTGATTTAGTCTTGTTTGCACTTGGATCTTCATATTCAGCTGGAGTGATGGTATTATTTAACAGATTTGAAGGCTCAGTAATTGTTTTTAAAGGGAATAAAGGCCACTGGTTAATGATAGCAGTAGAAATACATGACAGATGTTATATATAAACTTTGGTTATTATTATTAACTCATTTGGTTAATAATTGAAAAAAAAAAACATAAAGAAGAAAATATGATAATAGGGGATGAGTTTAATATAGTCCCTAATTAATGGCTAAACCAGAGACCTCAGAGTGGTTCACATTCTACTATATTATACACATATTATATTGGATTTATGTAAAACTGTAAATGTGATTGACTACTGGAGGGTATCTAACCCAAACAGTACTCAGCATACATGGTTTAATCCCTCAGGAAATGTCTGATGTTAAATTACTGTCTTATTTTTAGTAAACTATGTAATAATGTCGCAGAATGTAAAATTTTAGTTGACCCTCCTAAAGATCATTGTATGGTTACTCTGTCCTTATCAATTTCTAAGAAACCTCAGATCTCTCCTAATATTAAGAAATTGAATAATGATTTGTTAAAGAGCAATAGATTTTTTTTTTTATGTCTAACTTAATTATAGAATTTTAAAATTATGTTTGGAAGGATATTCATAAATTATTATATTTTGCATTTTTAGAATGCATTCAGAAATGGAGCTTATCACCTACAATGAAAACAGAATTAATAACTGTGCTACCTAAACCCAAAAAACAATTGCTATCATTAGATAATTGGAAACCAACAACTCTATTATATACAGATTTTAAATAGCTTGCCTTGTTGTATGCTAATTATCTCAAACTTGTTAGAAAACTCAGCATTCATTAAGGAAAGATATATTGAAAATCATATTAATTCTGGATATGACTGACTATCAATCACTGATACAATCAGATGGCCTTGTTTTATTTATAGATATTTTAAAAAAAAGCATTCGATATGGTGGCGCATGAATTTATATTCACGTTTGGTTTTGGAGAAGGATTTTGCAAGGTTATTAAAATATTCTAGAATGACATTTATATATCCCTTAATTCAGGTATGACTCTTAGAAATGAAATTTCTTCCTAACTGTTTATATTATGCACTCAAATGTTAGCTTATTTAGTTGTCAACCATCAAACAATTAAAAGGAATTACCATTTTTGATTATGGGTATCAAATTATTTTGCTAATTACACAGTAATATTTTTAAAAGATAAATCTATAATTACGAAAGTCCTGAACATTATTTCAGTTTTTTTCTACAGCATCAGGCCTATGCCTAAATTTAAAAAAGTGGAGAAAGTAGAATCCATTTTTGTTTAATCTAAAGTGAAATGTTTAGGTTTAACAATGTCTAAAGAATTACATACAAGATTAGTAAACATAGAAGAGAAAATTGACAGGATGAAAACGAAATTTCCATAAGATTTCCAAAAAGCCAATTAAGCTTTCAAATTTCCACAAACAGCCTTTTACTACTGTAAAATAATATTCACCCACAGCTTCACACCACATGGTTCCACCTTGTGGATTAACAGAACCATTACAATAAAAAGGAAGTATTCAAACAAGAAAAATGTTTTATATGTTGTTGACCTGTTTGATGAAGATGGTGAAATTTGAGATCAAATGTTCCTTTAGAGAATATAATAGTGTGTGTAAAGCCATCACTTCTTGTTTAAAACAATTTATACAAAACACTTTTACAGTATTCAAATGTATGTTAAATTGCCCTGAGTTGAAGATTTGAGAAGTATATAGTGGGAACAAAAAGTATCTTGAAATTATCTTGAATAAATTGTACATAAAATGATCGATTTTTGATTAAATGATCGATCGGCCCATTGGTTTGTCTTCTGTATTGACAGCAATAAATCCAATCACAATGTGCCACAGACAAAGCGCTTAAGTATCTTGCTCTGCCTACCTAAATATTGCTTCACCCCTGGAAATAAGTGTGTGTCAAAGCAGCTTTACAGTATTATATAAATTTTTATATGTTAATTTACATGTGTCTTTGAATGCTATATCGCTGCTGTCAGAGAGTGGGATTTTCAGCATAATTTCACAAAGCTAAAGTCAGAACATTTTGCTTGCTTTAAATCCTAAAATTATACAATCTAATTAAAATAAAATATAACGCCTCATGCTACATGTATAAAGCATCCTTGTATGGATTATCATTAAAATACAGTGGTTAGTAAACATATTGTTCATGCACACTTTCATAATTTCTTGTCTCTTGCTTAAAGAAAAATAAACAGCAATTGATGCCAGAATCTGCCCATTTGCTTGTAAAAATCAGCAGTCGGAATCCACCATGAAAAATCATGATCAGTGCATCCCTAGTTTTTGCAGATAATTTACTGTTTAGTGGTTGGCTGCTCAGAGCAAAAATGTTTATTAATTAATTTATTTATTTCCCAGCTCTGGACGAGTGGAAACATTTAAATATTTGGTTTGGTTTCTGGATTGATATACACTGAAAAAACGTAGATGAAATTGATAATAAATGTAGAAAATCCTGTGCTATTTTAATGTGCCATTAGAAGAAGCAGATCCACGGGCAGTGTCGAGAGCAGTGGAGAATACATGTGACGTTACGTGCAGAGGATGCTCAGGTGATTCGACGCTGCAGGTAACGCCCTCATTCTTTCGCATATTTCTTCACGTGTTCTTTGATATGCGTTTGTTAGCTCTACTATTAAGCAAAGAAAATGGTTTCGTTGCTGTTTCCTGTGGTCTGTGGTTCGTGGTTCATTTTAGCATTTGAGTTAACATAAGACTAACATTGTTTATTTGAGTGAACGTCACCGTCGTTCTGCTGTTTCTCCGACTCTCAGGATCCGTTCAACTGAATGATTGTTGTCATTTCCACCCATAGTAAGTGCTGGAGATCTCACTCTTCTGTCTGTTCAGCTTCGTCATGGATGACACACAAACACACCGAGAAGAAGATTTTTCTCCAGGATGCAGGTACTTTGAATGCATGCTAAATTACGCTTTACGCTCTCAGGCCATGACTGCCCTTTATTTGGGTCTGTTTATGAGTATATTAGCTGTATCATATTTGATAAGAAGAGATCTAGCTCCTATTAATTATTAGCATGATTAAAACTTTGCTGATAAACCTGTTGTATGCAATCTTTTTTAAATCAAATGAAGTATTTGCTGTGAAATCTTTCATGATTTTCATAATGTAAACGTAAGAATAACTTTTATATTGTTATAGTATTAATTCAAGATGAACATGTGGGCTGAACCAGCTCGGGTTTTCTTGATTAGGCATTTATATTTTTTATTTTTTTTTATGTTAAAAAGTAAATGTCAAATATGACATAACAGGCTTTTAAAGAAGGTTTATTTGTGTATCTCTCAATACTCACTGAATTTGCAATTGCATACATGTCTAAAGTCTATAGACCACAGAATCTATATGTAAAAAATATCTTGATTTATACCCCTAAAAAGGCAATGAATTCCCTGAGATACAAACATTTACAGACAGATTATGAAAAAATGTGTAAAATTGAATTGATAACATTTCAACATAAACATATAAGCTAATGCTTAACCACAACATTTTTAACATGGAAGTCCCCTACAAATATTGTAAATATGCAGTGTCGGGGAGTGTTGGAAACTCAGAAGCGAAGACCAGGAGACTTTTGGGTATCTTGTTCTTTATTGAGAATGACTGCAGCGCCACGCAGCGCATCAAAAGTCTAACTAAGGCAGTGATACATTGTAGTTTATGTAACTTGAAATAGTTACAGGCACATATATCTTATTCCTTATCTTGTCCTAGATTAAATTAGGTGTAATAGTTCTTTTCAGAACCATAACTGTTGGCACATATGACAGACGGTAACATGTCGTACAAGCTACATGATGACATGGAAAACCATGTAGCATAAGAGTGGAAGTCCTGAAGTCCATGGCGCCTGAATAGCTGAGTAGTCTGTAGTTTTCTGTAGTCCATTTTCCATGTAGATTAACTCAAATGACTCTTTGTCTACATGAAGCTTGTTCATGGATTTCTGAGGTGATGCTTTACACCAGGGTGCCACTTATGAAGATGACATGGCATGTACACATACCTGCAACACAAGAAAACAAAGAAACAGCATATCAGCAGTATTCATGCATGTCTATGCATGAATTTTTTAGACTTCTGTTGATCACATAGTGGTTTTAAGTCTAGTGATTATATAGTGGTTTTGTTGACCTAGTCTTAAGTCATTTGACACCTATGGACCAGTGAGGTGGGGATAAACTACTGATCGGGGAAACCCATGAGGAAGTCTTTACCACAGGATTGGCCCCCGAGGCATGTTGCACTTCGGTTCTTCCCTGGGCTTCTCAGTGGTCTGTGTGTATTCTAGTCTGTCCCTGTAATTGGTTTGCAAACGTTATTGCGCAACATCTATATCCTTTAATGACACATCAGTCATAGCAAACATCATTAACTCATAAAGTGAGTGACTGGAGTGTGTTGTAGTATAGCTTTGAAGGCTGTGAGTGTACTTAACTGGCGTTCTCTCAATGGAAGGGTGTGACGGTCACCTTCCTGTAGTTTTATTTGCAAAGAATATTTAATCTTGTACAGTACTGGGGAAATTAAGCACTCACAGCCCTAACAGTTAACACCTGAGCAAGCTGCTCCAACAGTTCGGCAAAGTGGGGAGGGGCTGCTTCAGAGTGGTAAGTAGACTGAGTAAGAGCTGAGTAAAGCTGTTCACTACTCCTAATGTCTTCTTGCTTTTCCTACACTCTTTCATACAGTGTCCAGTTTACCACAGTAATGACAACTGCCCTCCCTCTTAGGACATTTACGTTTCTGTTGGTTCTTTGTGTTGACCTGAAAGGATGCTGCTGCAATCTTTACTCTGGCTTTAACATCAGAGTCTCTTTCCCATGAAGCTAAGCAGTCTAGGTTACTTCTGAGAGTTCTGTTAGACCAAGCTAGATCTAGGAATGGCAATGCTTTTCTGTACTCGGCTACAAGGCCATCTGACCAGATGCGGACTAGGGGTCCCTTGCCATCTAGCACACTTTCAGGATTATCAACTATTCCACTGTAACTTACAGCTGTCTGACAGAACCTTTCAGTGTATTCACTCACAGTTTCTTATTTCCTTTGCACACAGTAAGTGATTCTTTAGAGTTTTCAAAACACCCTCTCTCAAATTGCCTTTACTGGCATGTTGTAGTTCAGAAGTAACAGCAGACTCAAAACGTTTGAATTCATATTCAGTTAGAATTTGTGACACAAGCTGTGTGACTTCTGATAAAGACATGTCGAAGAGGTGCATTTTACTGATCAATGCTCCTCTAAACTCAGAAAAATTTGTGTGTGCTGAGGGTAAGCTCTGGGATAGTCTCTCTATATCTTTAGGTCCTAGTGCTTTGGCAATAGTTTGTACTTGGACAACAGAAGAGTTTGGAGGAACACTTTCAATTCCCTCAATTTCCTGAGATATTCAAGCATAATTGTTATCAGGCTGACTAACTTCTTTCACATCAGTTTTCGCTGAAGTTTTGATGCGGTTCAATTTCCTAGTCAAAGAAGATACTCTAGCACGGAGTTCTTTGTTCTGTTCCTCTAGCTCTGAGTTACGCTGAGACTGTTGTGTAACTAGCACTAAACCAACTTCTTGGTGGCAGCAAATAATGCCTTTCACATTGTTCTTGTGAATACATGCTCCCAATACATTCTTGCATTCTTCGATTGTCCATACATTTTCTGGATCAATACCAAATTTCTTTGTCAAATTCAGTCTAACTGACTCTGTCACAATTGAGTCCTTGTGCTCTCCTAACAATGATTTGAATTCACAGTCCATAAAAGGTTAGCTAGTTCACCTTTCTCATTTGTTGGAATCAGCCTAGAATTCCTTCTAAACATGTTGTAATGTCTTTCTGACACAACAGAACACTTCTAAAACGTCCCTGGCAAGCACAGGATAAATTCGTTAGCACAGTTTTTAACTGTTTTTAAACTTACCTGGCAAAGCAGAGGATTCACCAATGACCTCCCTGAGAAAGCAGAGGATATGTCAGGTATGTCATTCCCTGAAAACAACTGGTAAAAGCTAATAACACAGACACACCCAGGGAACTTAAGTCAGCGCTATACACTTGATAGTTTTTCTTGGTGGAAGCTTTGCATTTGTTAGCCAATAAAACATTAAAACACATATTATGTGTACAATTTCTGTCATCCTGGTATCATGGACTCACTTTGTTTAATACAAACACAGCTGCTGCCATTTTGTTTTGTACACTGTAGAAACTAGTACTAGTACATAATTATTTATGTGGTGAAATGTTGCGCAATAAAAGTGGTATGACCGCACTGTATCCCTTAAATGTCTGTCTAGTTTGAACTTGTCGCTTGCTAGCAACTGATTTCCTCATGGAAGCTTTGCGTTCTAATATTCCAACTCAGATCACTGTTTTGTGTCTAATTATTTACTTTTGTGGCAAGGATCTGTGTTATTAGTGGGATAATGCAAATCCAGCCAGTTATTATCACAAAATAAAGATATAAATGATAAGGTATATTATGCCTTACTTATTATAATCTTAATTCAAGTGATAAACGATTTTAGAAGTCTGACAGTAATCAATGTTGAGTGCTACTGTAAGGTTAACTCTGCCTGGTTTAAATGTTTCAAAATGATTAACAGTTGAAAATATTATAAATTTAGAAAAGTAATAAAAAAGTAATCAAATGTAATGTTACATTACTTTAATAAAGTAATTGAAAAGTTAAACTACTTATTACATTTTAAATAGAGTAACTTGTAATCTGCAACCTATTACATTTCCAAAGTAACCTTCCCAACACTGTAAATATGTAAAATACATAAGCTTTTGGACATGATGTTTTTAAATGCTGCATGTGACCGAAACAAAGAATGTGTGAACAGTCACCAAATCAAAATATTCACAACAAACACCCTTTCAACATTAAATATAAATATATATATATATATATATATATATATATACAGGTGCATAATTGCAAAATTAGAATATTGTGAAAAACTTCATTACATGTAAAGCAAAACATTTAAAAAGTTTTTTTGTTTGTTTGTTTTAATTTTGATGATTAGAGCTTATAGCTCATGAAAGTCAAAAATCCAGTATCTCAAAATATTAGAATATTTACGTTTGAGTTTCAATAAATGTCCATCCCTACAGTATAAATTCCAGGTATCTCTTGTTTTTTGAAACCACGAAGATGTGGAAGACTGCTAACTTGGCAGTGGTCCAGAAGACAATCATTGACTCCCTCCAGAGGGTAAGGGTGCTTTCACACCTGTTTCTAAATGGACCAAATGTGTTAATACAAGTTACGCGTGAGTAAACTGTCCTCTCATTGGTCAAAGTTCCATGCTTTATTTTCCCGGATTCCACTCAGCTGTCATCCGTCAGGATCGAACAAAAACAACTTTGCGGGCGTATTGTTGCATTTTTTTGTAGCTGTCGTTATATTAATTTTTAAATTTTGAGCAAGAGTCCAGGATTTGTCGGGAAAACATTTTAAAATACACCTGCTACAAAGAGAGCAATAAGACGGTATTATAAAGTGAAAATGTGCGCTCTGATTTTGAATGGCGAAGAAGTGCCCACACACAGACATTCACAGTTTAGGTTGGGATCGCCTTCCTGGGAAGGAATAGCTTGCAAGGTTTCCACCTGATCTCTGAAGGGAGTGGTGGGTACCTTGGGTACGTATCCAGGCTGGGATCTCAAGACAACATGAGAGTCTGTCGGTCCGAATTCTAGGCATGAACTGTTGACGGAGAGGGCTTGGCGGTCTCCCACTCTTTTGACAGAAGTGAGCGCATTCAAGAGGGCAGTCTTCAAGGAGAGGGCATTAAGATCGACTGACTGAAGAGGCTCAAATGGATCTCGCTGTAAGGCCTAAAGGACAACAGCGAGATCCCAAGAGGGGATGAGATGCAGCCGGGGAGGATTCAACCTCCGGGTGCCTTTAAGAAATCTGATAACCAAATCGTGCTTCCCCAATGATCTGCCTTCCACCAAGTCATGACTGGCTGATATAGCCGCCACATGGACCTTGAGTGTTGAGGCAGACAGGTACCTATCCAGGCCTCCTTGGAGGAAGGATAGCATAGATTTGATGCCACATCTCCGTGGGTCCTCCCCTTGGGAAGAACACCAGTTCACAAAAATGTGCCATTTCGGGTCATACAATCGCCTAGTGGAGGGGGCTCTAGCCTGTAAGAGGGTGTTTACCACTGATGGTGGAAGGTCTCTGAAGACCTCCTGGTCACGTCCAGATTGTGCCCTTCCCCTGAGAAAGGAGGTCCTTCCTCTGAGGAATGCGCCAGGGAGGAGCTGACGATAGGAGCACGAGGTCCGAGAACCAGGTTCTGTTGGGCCAAGACGGGGCTGCCAGAAGAACCTGCTCTCTGTCCTCCATGACTTTGCACAGGGTCTGTGTGATGAGGCTCACTGGGGGAAATGCATACTTGAGTAGGTCCCTCAGCCAACTGTGTGCCAGTGCATCTATACCGAGGGGGACCTCGGTTAGACCGTACCATAACTGGCAGTGAGTGGATTCCGGTGAGGCAAAGAGATCTACTTGTGCCTGGCCGAATTGACTCCAAATCAGCTGGACCATCTGAGGGTGGAGCCTCCACTCTTCTCCGAGTGAAATATGTCATGTCAGGGAGTCGGCCACACGATTGGAATCGCGGGGAATGTGAGTGGCACGCAGAGACTTGAGTCTGTGCTAGCTCCAAAGTAGGAGATGGTAGGCCAGTTGTGACATGCGAAAGGAGCGGACACCGCCCTGGTGGTTGATGTACGCCACAGTCACTGTGTTGTCTATGTGGATCAACACATGCTTGCCCTGGATCAAAGGTCGGAACCTCTTCAGGGCCAAAAGCAGGGCCAAATCCAGGCAGTTGATATGCCAAAGCAGCCGAGGGCCTGTCCATACCCGTGAGGCTGCATGCCTGTTGCACACGGTGCTCCAGCCTATCTTGGAAGCATCTGTTGTGACAACGATGTGTCTGGACATTTGTTCCAAGGGCACCCCTGACCGCAGGAAAGAAATGTCTTCCCAAGGGCTGAAGGTTTTGCGACGCAACGGTGTGATGTTCACACGGTATGTGCCTTGGTGCCTAGCCCATCTCGGGACTCGGATGTGAAGCCAGTGCTGTAGCGGCCTCATGTAGGGCTGTGATGGTGGCAGATTTTTTCCATTGCGGTGGTAATGGACCAACTACCATCGGTGGCGCGGTGTTGATATGTAATTTTGAAACATAACAAACATGCGTGTTTATTTCAGCCTACAAAACACTAAAGTAAATATCAAAGACATTATACATTTAAATAAGTAGCCAAAATAAGAACGGTAAATATTAGACAAACATTTGTTGCATAAATTCGTAACAACCTCGCCCAACCCTAGTCCAGCGTCTCACGACTTGCCTAAAATAAAATCTTCAAGCATATCACAGTGTTATTTTAAATGTTTAACTTAGATAAATGCACACTATTATGCGTATACAATCGTTTGTTGGAGAGGGGAAGCTAAATGCGCTTTGCAGGACATGGAGGCGCCAGCGCAATCACTTGCAAAAAAAACGTAAATACGCCGTAATCTTTGCTCATAAAGGTAAGCATAATATATAATCCGGAATTGTAAGTAGTGTAATATTATTTGCGTGCACTCACAATATTAACAAAATGTTGTGCTTTTGTAAAAATAAAGAAAACAAATAAGATGCGCTTTCTGATGTCTCAGTGTTGAACAGGAGAGCTGCACAAAAATGAAACGAAAGTCAGTGAATACTTGCCTTACAGATAAATATATCTATAGAAAACTTTAAATTATTACTATACTACCTTAAAACTAAAAAATTCAAATCAAAAACAAAAACTCTTTCATTATAAAATCCGTAGAGATGCATTTCTCTCTAAAAGCGCGTCCAATGAGCAGATGGTGAGTCGAGATTGTCATCTTAGCGACACTGGCTCAGAAACCACTGGTTTATTAATAATTCATTCAAGTATGTCCTTATTTCTTTTCCCGGAGTTTTGCAAGCTTTAGCCTATTGTGTGCGTATGAACATGGATCTGTTCCAGCAGCTGCAAAAGCACTTGCGCTCGCTACTGTTGCCGGCGGGGACACTAAACATGGCCACGCCAGAAAAATTGTTGTAGAAACACTGTATTTTATGCTTGTTATAGATTGTGTGACATCACGTGCAGTACCACCGGTGGCAACCGTAGACCGCGGTGGCACGGTTGTCATTGCAACCGTCACAGCCCTAGTCTCATGTGCATCAGGCCCAGTGGCATGACCACGGCTGAGGATACCATGTGCCCCAGGAGCCTCTGAAAGTATTTCAAGGGGACCGCTGTTCTGAGTCTGAGTGCTCTCACGCACCTCAGCACTGATTGTGCATGTGCGCACTCTTGGGAAAGATGTGCAGTCATATTGACCAAGTCCAGTTCTACACCGAGAAAAGAGATACTCTGCACTGGGGAGAGTTTGCTCTTTTCCCAGTTGATCCAAAGTCTCAAAGAGCCAGGTGGTTTCAGAACCGCATCCCTGTGTGTGCAAACAAAATCTCACGAGTAAGCTAGCATCAGCCAGTCGTCGAGATAATTGAGGATGTGAATGCCCACTTCCCTGAGGGGGGGCAAGGGCAGCCTCTGCAACCTTCATAAAGACGCGGGGCGACAGGGAGAGGTTGAAGGGAAGAACCTTGTACTGGTAAGCCCAACGTTCTAAGGCAAACCGCAGGAACGGCCTGTGTCTTGGAAGGATCGAGACATGAAAGTATGTGTCCTTCAGGTCTATAGCCATAAACCAGTCTTGAACCCTGACACACGTGAGGATGTGTTTGAGGGTTAACATTTTGAACGGGAGCTTGTGAAGGACCCAATTCAAAATTCTCAGATCTAGGATTGGTCTGAGCCCACCACCCTTCTTGGGCAGGTGTCTTGCGAATTGGATCGCATAGCCGAGTTGAATGGTCCTGAGAAGCCAGAGGGGGGGGGGTGGGGAAGTTCAGCCAATCTAGAAAACTCTCCGCTAGGGGTTTACACCTGACGTACCTGGAGTGGGGGAACTGTGGCCTGCGGCTGGAGGTAAGAAGCCCCGAGGACCAGTGGCTGTTTTGCTCGGCGAGTTCGCTAGGTGGGAACCAATCAAAGGATCTCCCTGGCGAGGGAAATCGTCTGAATGAACTCGCTGTGTCAGGACATGGGGGAACACAAGGGGTGTGCCAGTGCATGTTCTGGTTGGAGGAAACAGCGCCCAGCCGATGCAAGGAGGGTCGGAAACGCTGTGAATAACGCCCAGAGAAGAAAGAAATTGCTCTTTTATTGACCATGTGGTGGCCGTCTGCCGCATGGCAGACAGCCAGAATGGAGCCGAATCCAGTCGACCCAACAATATACAGACGAGCTGAAGGCTCAGTAGTGCCTCAGCAGTGCCACAGGCTGATCGCTTACATGTCACACTTTACTGATGCTGTGCTAGGTTTTTTGTACTAGGAGCAAGGAATTTGCGGTAATTTGTGCTGCCGACCAAGTATTCAGTGCATAAATTAACATATTTTATAGTTTATGTATATCAGTTCAGTTCAGTTCAGTATTTATTTATCCCTGTAGGGAAATTATGTTTGCAGCATGCACTCACACAGACGTTTGATGACATTTGGTAATTTAATACTATTAAATCTAATTAAAATATCCAGTCTAACTGACCATCAGCTACCACTAGAAGAAGAAGAATTTAAAAACCTAATTGCTTGGGGAATAAATGAGAATTTTAACTTATTTTTTGAACATCTGGGAACACAGTATCGTCGACCTGATGGTAACAATTCAAAAGAATAAAATAAGACATTTCCACAAACAGACTAACCTCTGTTTCATTAATATGAAAACCAACTGAAAAATCCATATCAGGTAATACCGAAAACACTGGAGTAGCATCACCACCTCCACTATCAAAATGACAGTAGTATGAGGTAAGCTGATTGGCCATCTCCAGCTCCTCATATCCATGAAGCACAGGACATGGTTTGCATCTTCCCCTTTTTAATTACATAAAAAGACAGTCTTAATTAAAAGTTTTGCCAAACTGAAACGCCAAAAGCAGTGCAAGAAATGGCAAGAAATAGTTCAGTGCGTGTTTTTGTTTTATACTAGGTATTCATGTTATTATGGTATTCATATTAGTTATTATGGCAGATAGTTTATGAGAGAACCTTAGTTTATGGTTTCTGTATCAACATAATAAAAATAAATAGATCATATATATATATATATATTTTTAAATCTAAAGTTAATATTAATACAGTAATTCAAAGGATTCCTTGTCACAGTTCAGTTGATCAGAAGAGATCAGAAGCAGAGCCCAGCTGTGTGTTTATGAAGAGTGATGAGTCTATAGGTCATCCACAACATTTCAGGTACAATATTTCATTAACAGACATAAATGAAATATTTATTATGGTGTTTTATCATGTGATTATTTCATTATTTCATCTGATATTTTAACATTTGCTCACACAGACAGACTCATCTATGAAAATACTTAGTGTACCTTCAATCTCTCTCTGTTACAGTTTAGTTCACCAGAAGAAATCAGAACCAGAGCCCAGCTGTGTGTCTATGAGGAGTGACAATTCTTTGTATCGTCCAGTCGATTTTAAGAGTGATGACACAAAATTTAACCTCAAGTATTACATTTTTTTTTCTAAAAGATATGATTATTGTAAGACATTTTAAATTAGACTGTCATAATTAAACAGCACTATAATACATGAATACGAGCAGAAACCTGGCTAGGAAATGCAGTAAATCTAATGACAACTAGCAGATATAGAGCAGAGTAGAATTATTTATGTACAGTGTTGGGGGTAACGCATTACAAGTAACGCAAGTTACGTAATATTATTACTTTTTCCAAGTAACTAGTAAAGTAACGCATTACTTTTTAATTGACAAGAAAATATCTGAGTTACTTTTTTCAAATAAGTAACACCAGTTAATATTCCCCCCATTTATTGATTAAAAGCTCTCCTGTCCTCATGTTGAGAGAAATCGGGAGTAAGATGTTAGTTCTAGAATAAATGTGAACATGCGTTAATCCATCTCACTCACACAAAACAGATTAAGTATTCCTCAAAATGAATAAAAACAGTGAAATTAACTCAGAATATGACACAAACCTGCAATAATTAAATGTCAAATAATACAAATATCCTTCATGCATTTAATCCCATTTTATTAACAGATGTCTTTGCTGCTGACCTTCATTGATCCAATTCAACCATACTAATAAGCAAAAATTACTGAAGATAATCTAACATTTGTTTTCCTTTTTTTATATTGCTGAAGAAATATTTTTTCTTCTGCGGTCTACTGTACAGACATGAATTTAACTTTCCTCAAAGCCTGAGGCTTTTGGTGTGAAAAGGCTTTTACATTTGCCAAAAATAGAACTTTTATATTAAAAACAAACAATCAAGCCCTTCCCTAGATTTAAAAAGTAACGCAAAAGTAAAGTAATGCATTACTTTCCATAAAAAGTAACTAAGTAACGTAATTAGTTACTTTTTAAGGGAGTAACTCAATATTGTAATGCATTACTTTTAAAATTAACTTTCCCCAACACTGTTTGTGTATTTATTTACATTTATTTAATTGGTATTTATTTTTTGCATTTGTGACCTTGAGTAAGTGTATTTTTAATAAAGTCTGTTAAACTGTTATTAAGGTAATGAGAAAAATGTCACCAATGTTTGATTCTTGATTGAGGTCAATCTTGTCACCCAGACCAGTTGTAACAAAACCCGTCTGTAAGAAATATGACCAGTCTATGAATCAACCACAAGACAGCATGTATCCTGGTGTAAGGTAAACTCTGGGATTTTTCTTAATGCAATGCATCATCATACAATATTCAAATACGTAATTTATAACTGTGACATTTAATAAACCCTATGATATGTTCAGTGTCTTGTAACACAGAAAACAAACAAACAAAAAAAAAACTGTACATTTACCTCGGTAACTCATGTAATAATGTGGTACTTTAATTTTCTAGACATGAAGTCCTTAACACATTTAGATCAAATCTGATGAAGAAGTTTGAGCGTCTGTATGAGGGAACAACGACGCAGAGAAACCCAACACTCCTGAATGAGATCTACACAGAGCTCTACATCACAGAGAGTGAGAGTGGAGAGATCAGTAATGAGCATGAGGTGAGACAGATTGAGACACAATCCAGGAGAGCAGCAACAGCAGAAACAGCCATCAAATGCAATGACATCTTTAGACCTTTACCTGGACAAGACAAAGCCATCAGAACTGTGCTGACAAAGGGAGTCGCTGGCATTGGAAAAACAGTCTCTGTGCAGAAGTTCATCCTGGACTGGGCTGAAGGGAAAGAGAATCAGGACGTCCAGCTCATATTTCCACTTCCTTTCAGAGAAATCAACTTGATGAAGGACAAAAAACTTAGTCTTACAGATCTTCTTCATGTCAGTTTCCCTGAATCTAAAGAATTGGAAATATCCAGAGATGAGTATAAAGTGTTGTTCATCTTTGATGGTCTAGATGAGTGTCGTCTGTCTCTAGATTTTCAGAGCGATGTGAGGTTGTGTGATGTCAGTGAATCAGCCTCAGTGGATGTGCTGCTGATGAGCCTCATTGTGGGGAATCTGCTTCCCTCTGCTCTCATCTGGATCACCTCCAAACCAGCAGCAGCTTATCTCGTCCCCTCTGAGTGTGTCCATCGAGTGACAGAGGTAAGAGGCTTCAATGAGCCACAGAAGGAGGAATACTTCAGGAAGAGAATCAGTGATCAGAGTCTGGCCAATACAATCATCTCACACCTGAAGTCATCAAGGAGCCTCTACATCATGTGCCACATCCCAGTGTTCTGCTGGATCTCAGCCACTGTTCTAGAGAAGATGTTGAATCGAGCAGAGAGTGGAGAGATTCCTAAGACTCTCACTCAAATGTACACACATTTCCTGATTCTTCAGACCAACATTAAACATAAGAAAGACTATGAGAAGAAGGTGACAGATGAAGACCTGATCCTCAAACTGGGGAAAGTGGCTTTTCAGCAGCTTGTGAAAGGCAACCTGATCTTCTATGAGGAAGACCTAAGAGAGTGTGGCATTGATGTGACAGAAGCATCAGTGTACTCAGGATTGTGCACTCAGATCTTCAGAGAGGAGTTTGGCTTGTATCAGGAGAAAGTCTTCTGTTTTGTTCATCTGAGCATTCAGGAACATCTAGCAGCTCTATACGTGCACCTTTGCTGGAAAAACCACAACAGAAATGTGTTTGAGCCAGTCACCAAACAGAGTTTCTGGTCTAAAGCAAAGGACTGGTTTAAGCTCAATTCTTCAAAACATGTTTCATTAACTGAGCTGCACCAGAAAGCTGTGGATGAGGCTCTACAAAGTAACAATGGACATCTGGATCTTTTCCTGCGATTCCTTCTGGGTTTCTCGGTGGAGTCTCATCAGATTCTTCTACAAGGACTTATGAAACAGACAAGAAGCAGCTCTGACACCAATGAAAAAACAGCTGAGCACATCAAGATGAAGATCAGGATCATTGACTCTCCAGAGAAATCCATCAATCTGTTCCACTGTCTGAATGAACTGGGTGATCGTTCACTAGTGGAGGAAATACAACAGTATCTGAAATCTGGAAGAATAAGTGAAGCGAAACTCTCTTCATCTCAGTGGTCAGCTGTAATTTTTGTGTTGTTGACATCAGAAGAGGAACTGAATGAGTTTTGTCTTGATAAATTTGTTAAAGTAACAAATAAGCCTGAAAACATGAAAGTTCTTCAGAAGTTGCTGCCTGTGATTAAAGAATCCAGATCAGTTCAGTAAGTATCAATGAGAACAATCACTTCATTGTTAAAACATTAAGAAAATCAAAGTTAAAAGCTCATATTGATGAACAGAGGTGTGACATGCGTTCTTTTTGGCTCATCAAAGATTAATCTTGCAGCTACATTCTGTAATAATTGTAAAGGTTTGATAAAACTGTCTGGAAAACCTGCCAAGAAAGCATTGCAATAGTCCAGCCTGGATAGAACAAGAGCTTGAACAGGGAGTTGTGTAGCATGATGATGGCCTGATCTTCCTGAGGTCTATAAAGCAGATCTGCAGGAACGGGTAGTTTTAGCAATGTAGTCTGAGAAATTTAGCTGATCATCAATCACATCTCCAAGGTTTCTGGTTGTTTTTGAAGCAGTTATGGTTGATGTGTCTAACTGGATTGTGAAATTGTGATGAAGTGATAAGTTCATTGAAACCACAAAAAGTTCTGTTTTGGCAAGGTTGAGTTGAAGATAATGGTCCTCCATCCAGCAAAAAATGTCTGTTGGACATGTTGAGATGTGAGCAGCTATTGTCGGATCATCAGAATGGAATGAGAGATAGAGTTGAGTGTCATCAGCATAGCAGTGATAAGAAAAGTTTCATGGCTGTTCATGTTTGATGTCCCTTGTCGGTGTCCCTGCTCGGCAGAGTCGATGGTCTTCCGCAGTATACTAACCTTTTTTATACCTGTCTGACAAAACTGTAATTGAATTCAGCTGAACACGCTTTAATGTTTTATCAAAACAAAGGGCCAATAAAGCGCACAACACTGACAAGGAACGCAATACAGTACAAGACCAAACACAACTTCAGCATGTTTTAACACAAATACACAATTACAATACAATTACATTTACAATTTTACTCAATTAACAGATAAATGTTGATTTAATCCTGTCATAACATTTTTCTTTTTCTGTAAATTTGCCCATAAAATTGTTTCTCATGGTATGATTTCATTATATTGGAATTGCAAGTTGTTCATTGCAGAAAATATTGATTGCTTTTTTGATAGCGTTTCACATGTATGGTTTTCATTTCTCTACAGGTTAAGTAATTGTGGTCTCACAGATGAAGGTTGTGCTGCTCTGGCATCAGCTCTGAGATCAAATCCCTCACACCTGAGAGAACTGAATCTGTCATTGAATAAACTAGGAAGTTCTAGTATGAATCTGCTCTCTGCTGGACTGGAGGATCCTCACTGTAAACTGGAGAAACTGAGGTAAGATCATATAGTGAAAGTGAAGTGATGTGTGGCCAAGTATGGTGACCCATACTAGGAATCTGTGCTCTGCATTTAACCTATCCAAGTGTGACTCACACATGCTGTGTAGTGAATAGTGTCATCAGTCAAGACAGATATAAGGCAGATATTTTGCATAACATACAGATATAATGTATATGAGAGAGTAAAGAGTGTGTCATTGTTCTCTACAGGTTGTATAATTGTGGTGTCACAGATGAAGGTTTTGCTGCTCTGGCTTCAGCTCTGAGATCAAACCCCTCACACCTGAGACAACTGGATCTATCTGTGAATAAACTAGGAGATTCAGTGAAGCAGCTTTCTCATGTACTACAGAATCCTCTCTGTAAACTGGAGAAACTATGGTAAAGTCATATGACACACTATAAAGTATACTGTATGTGAAATGCACAATAAATTACAATTTTGAAAACAAGATTACACATTCAAAAACAAAACAAAAATGTTAAACACATTGGCAGATCTAAACACAAAACAAGTCAGACAAAATAAAAAAGTTAGGTATTGTTTGCAAATAGAGTACTTATCATCTGTCAGTCAAAATGTACAGAAAGTAAATCATTGTGTGACCAACTTTGTTTCTTGTACATGTGTGGCTTTAAAGGGATAGTTCACCCAAACATGAAAATGTGATGTTTATCTGCTTACCCCCAGGGCATCCAAGATGTAGGTGACTTTGTTTCTTTAGTAGAACACAAACAAACATTTTTAATTCAAACTGTTGCAGTCTGTCAATCGTATAACGCCAGTCAATGGGACCCACGGTTTGAGAGTCGAAAAAAAATGCACAGACTAAACCTAATTAAACCCTGCGGCTCGTGACGATACACTAAGGTCTTTAGACATGAAACAATTGGTCTGTGCAAGAAACTGAACAGTTTACAACAGCCGGCATGTGGCGTGTGAACGTGCTCTGGCATAGACGCATATGCAGAAGCACTGTGTAAACAATGAGTCACCTACATCTTGTTGCCTTGGGGCTAAGCAGATAAACATCATTTTTTTTTTATTTTATTTTTCATTTTTTAACCCTTTTTTGCAATAGAAAAACCTTTTAAATGGATTATCTGTTTACATGTAGTGCACATAGCCCATCAGATAAAATGTCTGAGATTAGAGAGTAAAGCGTAAAGGCAGTGAGCTTAGCTTTTGACACCAACCCGAGTACAAATCTACCTTTTCCTGATCCCATCCATCTCCCTCTTTTCCAGTACATTATAGCTTGGAGATGTGTTCACTTTAAACAGAAGTTAAATATTAAAAGAATGGAAATAAAGTGTCTGGCAGGTATTTAATTGTATGAGTAAAGGGGCTAATGGTTATTCCACCGTGGATTCACAGCTAAGCTAAACTGATCTGATAGAGTGAAGAGTGTGTCATTGTTCTCTACAGGTTGAGTTTGTGTGGTGTCACAGATAAAGGTTGTGCTGCTCTGGCTTCAGCTCTGAGATCAAACCCCTCACACCTGACAGAACTGAGTCTGTCTTGGAATAAACTAGGAGATTCTGGTGTGAAATGTTTCTGTGTTGTACTGAAGGATCCTCACTGTAAACTGGAGAAACTGTGGTAAGATCATTTTTAACTCTCAAACATGAAGCACATTGTAAAGTATATTTGAAGTGTTTAGCCTCTTTTTGCACTAACTTACTTATAAATTGTATTTCATTATTGATGACAATCTAGTGAATTATATATTAATGTATTCTGACTATTGGATTACTTCTATATTCATTTTGGCTTGCCTTGTTTATCATTGATATGGCCCATAACCAAATTATATAGCTTGTTCAATATTTAAAACAAACAATGGGCCTCATTCCTGAAACACGAGCAGAACGAATTTGTGTGTAAACCGTTTGTACAGCCGTTCTGACGCAAACTTCCGAATTCATGAAAATTTTCATATTTTCAAAATGTTAGTTGGTACGAAAGAAATGTACACCTGCTCCCTACCACATGTAAATGGTGTATAAAATGTTCTGTGTTCTTTTTTAGCAATCTGATGACACTGAATTTTGATGCACTGCCATAATAAATTACAAGTTAATTTGCCCTTGCCCTCTTTTTTTATTTATTTATTTTTTTTTTATAGCTGAGTTGATAATTGTAAACCACCGTGCTCATCACTGTCACTATTTACCCAGCTGTAAATAGAGAAGTCAATACTGGTTAGTACTTTTTATATTTAGTAAAATTCTTAAACATTAAATGCTAGTAATACGTTGCCACCGTGGATATCCTAATCATAGCAACCAAAGCACCTCAGCTAGAAAAAACCCTGTGCCACCAAAGCATTCTCAATTGTGCCACCGGCTGGCTGTTTTCAGAAGAGCGCCTGGCATTTTTTTGTATCTGGCTAAAAACTCTTTTGTCAACACACGTTAATGAAATATTTATTGTTAGACATATGGCCTATTAATCTTGTTTTTTTTTTTTCACTTATGCAGTATACTGGAGCCAAACCTGAGAAAGTAGACCAGATATTCCATTGCGTTCCTGGACACGTGTTTTGCGTAGCTGTAATTCATAGGTGGGGATTATGCTAATTGTGAATGAGCGTGCATGTGCGCCCTGTTTATGAATGATTGGAATTTATTAAGATACACGTTTTATGATCAAGTCGGACGTTTACAAAGCGTTTGTGAATCCGGAGGAGAGTTTTCGGAAAGGTCTGTTTTACATGTAGATTACTCAGAAATTATTTAAGCACGTTTCATGAATGAGGCCCAATGTGTATAAACCAAATATACAAATAAATCACAGACACTTGATGCTGCTTAAGATGTCCAGTTACACCTTCCTTTAATCCATAAAGCAAGGTTCCTCAATTCCAGTCCTGGAGGGCCACTGCCCTGTTGAGTTTAGCTCAAACCCTGATCAAACTCACTGATTTTGTCGGGATCCTGAGGACCTTGATGAGCTTCCTCAGGTGTGTTTGATTAGGGTTGGAGCTAAACTCTGCAGGACAGTAGCCCTTCATTAATGACGTTGCCCATTCCTCATTTACATGCTTGTTTTCATTACTTTCACTTCAATTCTTGGGCACTGACTTGTTCGCTAAACTTAACGTCCAATCAGAGTTCTCACTCTTGCCAATGGCAAACAAACTAGCCTGACAGATGCTTACTGAGCAATGGCCGACCGATGGCTTGGTATGTCCCGGGCTTTTGGGGATCATGCTCCAGCTCCGCTAATGAGACTGAAATGAATACAAATACCTGCTTACCTTTTTTGCTTTTGCCGGATGCAGCTGCTTCAGCCATCATGCTAGAAATGTCCAAATGAAAGTGTGTTCAACAAGCTAAAAGAAGGTGACAAACACATTGTGTTTTTTTGTATATTTATTTCAACACGTCACAAGCTTGTGAACATTGTTGTAGTGGCTGTGTACAAGTTCTGCAAATTCACAAAACTGTAAGAGTCATACTGGCAAATGTAGCGAATTTTAGCTCAAAGGGAAATGTGTATAAATAATTACAATTAATTATGATTAATTACAATTATTTATATCAACTGCCAGTAGTAACTGTAGCAGAATAAATTTTTCCATCAACTAATCTGTTCGCCCAGTGAACATTCAGTATAATCTTTATATCAACTCTAAGAAATGATATTTTCTTGGCCACAGAAAATATCTTTCTTAAAGTACCATTTCATTAGAGCATGCAGCTCGAATCGGAATCATAAAGGGACATTAATTTTCAAGGCAGAATCAAAACTCATGTAATTTGTGCACAATATTTATTAACGAAGGACTAACACATAACTAATCTAAACAAACAAACATGAAATCACTCATGCATGGGGAAATGGTCAGTGAGAAGCAGTTAGAGAGAGACAAGGAAATGAAGCTGTGAAAAGAGTCAGTTAGCCACCTGAGTGAAACCATCAGTGCTGTCTACAGCTTTTGCTAAACCTCTGTTTGTTTAGTTAAATGTACGATACTTGCATACACTTGGTCGTTGAACAAGTGTCCAAATGCAGTCTCAGGTGAAAGTCTTGATGGTTTGGAGCAGTGGTGGTTTTGGAATTGCAATCACGTTCTTCCGGGTCTGAAGAGTGATGAATTCCAAAGATGTTCTGACTCGATGGTGACTGGGAGTTTCTTCCCATGTGAAAAGTGAAGAACCAAGAGCTGAGAGGGACCAAGCTGAAGTCCTGTGATCTTTGGGGAATGGAAAGACAAGGCCGCAAGGCCTGGCGCGTGCTTAGGGACGTCCTGAAGAGTTCTAGCTCATCTTCTTAGGTTCCAAAAGAACCACTGACTGACTGAGGCGAGTAATGAAGATGAATTCCAGGGTTGAGTGGAACTGTCTGGCTCTTTGTGGTCGAGAGCCACAGCTCTGTATGTTGGGCCTGTCGGGCCCGCCGGGCACGCCCTGTGCCGGCTCAGGCTCCCCGTGGATTCCTCCACACGGGCAGCAATCAGAAGATGTTGCAGATGAGTGAGGAGAGGGAGGCGATCAATCGTTTGATGCCTTTAAGCTCTCTGGAGGCTGTGCCTCCAGGAGGTCCACGAACCAATGGTAACTTTCACCTTTGGAGGGAAAGTTTACGACTCTTTGTCTGTGAGCATGGTATTTTGCATATGTAATTCCATTGGGTGTTGATGCAAAAACTACTAAGGTTTCTTAAAACACTAATATGTTGCATAGGTATCAACATCTAATTTACACCATCTTTTAGATCATCAAAATACGAATTCAAAGAGACCAAACATGGCATAGGTGGGTTATACGACTAGTCATCTATCATAACGCATGCATAAAACAGTAGAAAGACAAATACAAACACAACAGACAAAATTAAAATGCAGTAATACTGTACACAATGACCTGGGCTATGTGTGATAGGAAGGTCAAAGAAAGGTTTGCCTGTGAATGACTAGGAAAGAGTCTATTTCTATAGGCATTGTGTCTTTCCTATGGGCAAATGTAGCATGGGCAAATGTGCATTCCTCTGGGCAATAACCTCTTATCAGATCGTCATCCTGGCAACTGAGCCCTTTTGGGGTGTTAGTTGCTTTGGGGGTTGTCTCCAGAGCTCCAGCATATAGCTGGCTTGTTGGCTTCAATTTAGCCGCCTTGTCACAATTCTGTATTGTTAAAGGCGGTATATAAATAAAGGTGACTTGACTTGACTAGACTTAAATGTAACAATTAATGTATGTCTGATTGGTCCAGATGCTACACAAAGGTAGTGTTAACCAAACAAAATACAAAACTTCCAAAAACACTCAGGATTATCTTATTGAGTGATAGACCAACGGTTTAGTCAGTGACAATATTAATTGTCTTTTTTACCTCCTCAACCCACTTCCCTTAGTGTTTTTACATGTAGAAGAAGTTGAAAAAAGTATTACATTGTCCAGTTTTCTCCCCAAACAATGATGTGAGTTACTATTGCAATTGTAATGCAGCAGGAATGATCTACAATGACAAATGTTTTCACAATCATGACAGAAAATCAAAACATTGCTTAAAACCTGACCTTCAGCATTACTAGTAACTTCTAGGTAGGTCTGGTAGGAGCTAAAATCTGCAGGACAGTGATCCTCCAGGAGCGGAGTTTGACTCCAGGAGCGGAGTATCAACTCTATATATTAGCACAAAATATGTTATATTTAAATAGGTTAAATTTAGATGTTTATGACCATGTTTGAGAGAGTCAAAAGTGTCATTGTTCTCTACAGGTTGAGCAAGTGTGGTGTCACAGATGAAGGTTGTGCTGCTCTGGCTTCAGCTCTGAAATCAAACCCCTCATACCTGACTGAATTGGATCTCTCTGGGAATAGTCTAGGAAAATCAAAAGTGAAGTTGCTCTCTGATTTGAAAGATGATCCACATTATAAACTGCAGATGTTAGACCATTGTGAGTCTTTGTTTATTTCAAGTTTTTAAATTGACTCAAGTTCAGTAACAGACCTCCTGTGTGTAATTGGAAAGAAGATAATAATTTAGCTCCACTTTAGTCTCTGTATAAACTGTATGTAATTCAGTTATGTGACTGATTTATGAATATTTGAATATTTTCATCTCTTACAGTGTCTGTAAGTCATAGTAGTTGTTGATCATTTACTGTTATTAATCTATGATCAGTTGTTCATTCATATCGCTGGCTGTAATATGAATATACTAATATGGCTGTGTTTTTTCTGAAATGGATCTGCTGGTGTGATAGCAGTATTGTCTCATACTCATATGTGACTGTCTGTGTGTTTTATTGTAGGATTCTCAGTATTTAGACGTCAGTCCAGTTTCCTCAGGATCAGCTGATGGTGAATAAGGAGTCGCTACAGAGACGTCACAGTCACACAATCAACACAGACCGAACACACAGAGACACACAGCATCACACTGTCTCATGTGTGACTTTACATCACTTTCTCCGTTTATTCTGGCCCATGAAAATAAGTGACTGAAACGTATCATGTGTTATGTAAGGGATAATGTACAGGCAGCCGGTAGTTATCGCAGAAATAAGCCCCGACAGTGTGATCAGGACCCGACGCGAAGCGGAGGGTCTTGTATCACGCTGAAGGGGCTTATTTCGCGATAACTACAGGCTGCCTGTACATTATCCCGCTTATTACACGGCTACTTGCCACATAAGGAAAAAAACTGGACATGAATATGAATTTGAAACATTTTATTGGCATATTTGTTTTAAATTAACATTTTTATCCTTCCGCGAAACGATATAGTGACTAACATTCAAATGTTAGTAAGACAATTTATAACATCTACATATGAATATATAATAACGGATGTATTTTATTTATTTACAAGTATTAAATTGCACGTTTCCATTAATTGTGAACTGTGACATTGTAAATGTGGTCCCAGCGGGGATGTTGAAGTTGATGTTTTTGGTAGAGTCAGCTAAAGTTTTCTCTATGGACTTTTTGTTGATGGCACCTAAAAAACATAGAAATAATAAAAAAAACTTATCATTAAACTATGTTGGTGATTGAATTTTATGATAAATATTATATTTAATACAAACACTTACTGCTTGCCAAGCTGTTGTCAGGATTTGATGAGAGTATACTACCATTTGTCTGTCAGCGGTGGTCGGAGTCCAGTAAGTCTTAAGACTGCTTTCACATCTATGTCCGGTCACAGTCATAATCTCTCTCGTTTCCAATCCGGCACGCGAGAGAAGTTGCACAGCCGTGCTTCTTAAACTGTGGTTTGTGTATCTTCGTGAGAGGCCAGCTGCTTCGCTGATTGTGGGCATCATCTTGGCAAGGTAGTTATGTCCCATCGGCTCTTTAGAGTACCAGACTGTTCTTTTGTTCAGTGTTTCCTGGTTTTGTCGTAGTGGATGAAGATAAAATGCGTCTGCGTCTGACGGACAGAGTGCCAGGTATTTTTTGAAAGTAGCAACAGGACACTTAGGGTTGTTGGGTTCAGCGAAGATGCAGCCTCTGTAATTTTCTTTACATGGATCTTTCGGGTCTTTGTGGTTTTTAGTCTCTGCATTGTGGGACAGAGTAATGTATTCGGTGCCATTGTCGTCACATTTCATGGTAAAAGAATCCCTTCTTAAATCTCGGTTCCCTTCTCTGCCTCGTCTTGCTAGATGTAGTTGTACATCAAACCACACTTTCCGAACTAGACCAGTTGCTGTGTCGGGCGACAGCACATCGGAGTTTCGTATTAGATGCATGTCTGCTGGTGAGATCGGTGGATGATGGTGACTAATGTCTTTGCCAGCTTTACGAATGGCTTTAATTGTAGATTTAAAAACTGCACTGCTGGAGTTGAAGGTTGGACTTTTCAGGATATCAAACTTTTTAAAATATCTGGCAATGCCAGTCCTGATGGCCATATAGCTGGCTATTGAATAAATCTGACCCTTCGCACTTTGAACAGATGCATAAAATGATCGTAATACCTTATTAAGATCCTCTGCTTCATACTTGTCGTAGTCTGTCTCCATTTTTTTCTTTTTAGCCAGTCTTTGAGAAGTTTTATTGCCCATTCTGTATTTTTTTGTGTGTTGGCTTCGTAGCTGTCATGCTCTATTTTGTCAAGTTCAGTCTCAGTAAGCTCTCTGTGTCTTGTCGTTGTTTGTTCTTCGTAGTTCAATTTTCGTTTTTTCGTCTTAATTGGGGAGTCATTTGATTCGTCCGAATCTATCCACTGTTCAAACCTTTTGTTTTTACCGTACATGTTAAAATTAATGTCGAATTTTTCCATTGTTAATTGTGGTTGTCCAGTGTTTCTCACAAGATGGCGCCAAACGGTAATCTTTGTTGGCGCGGAGGGATTTCAAACATACAAGTAGTACCGGCTATGCGTTATTACTTTGGAGCGGTTATTATTTGAAAAGAACGAACCTGCAAATGTCTCAACTGACCAATCAGAATCAAGCATTCCAGAGAGCCGTGTAATAAGTGTAGTATAAAACTGCCATGATTCTATCTAAGATGTGTCTGTTTGTGTGTGTGTGTAACACATGCTTTCATGTGTGTGTGTGTTACGAGAGGTTGTAGGTTGTTGCTTGGTTACGGTGTAGCTTGTGTTTTCTTGTTCTACCCCTAATTGTTTTCAGGTGGAGTGGCTCATGAGGACGGATACGTTTGGCGACCGGCATGATGGCCGCAGTATTTAAGCTGCTGCGATGGAGGATTCGGCGGCTCCCCCGCTCTCCTGGTTTCCCCTTTCCGTTTTTGATGTGTTCTGTCGATTATGTTGAGTGATTGCGAAAGGATCGCTAAGTAAGACATTTGTTGTTATTCTGTGAATAAGTACAATTGAGTTGTGTTTGGTAGCTGTTATGTTTGTCACCTTACTTCCTGATCCTTGTTAAGTGGACTACGGCTGGGAGGTGGGTGCCTGTTTGTTATGTTCGTTTTTCTCCTGTTTTTGTTAGTAGGGAGGGAAGATTTTGTATTTTTTATTTATAATCTCTTTTCTAGGTTAGTTTTGCGAACGGTAGTTAGTTTTGTTTATTGTATTTTCTTTTGGCGTTTCCCCTCCCGAAGTTTATGCTGTTTTTTTTGTCCATTCTAATTTAATAAATTTCTTCTCTTGCATTCTAACTGTGTTTTGTGGTCGTGAAACTTTGGGGAGTGAGAGCGGGGACCCCAGGGATCTTTTAAAGAGGATCCCTGTTTACTTGTTACGGTTAATTTATTTCTCTTTGAGTAGGGGTTTAATTTTATTCGTAACAAATGGGGGCTCGTCCACTTGTTTTTTCCGGTATTTCTTTTTAGGGGTTCGAGCACGCAGTGCTGAAACCCTATTGTAATTGTTAGGATTTTTTTTATTATTATTCTTCCCTAGAACTGATCGTGCAGCCCAAACCGTAAGGCCTAGAGAGCTGAAACTTGGTCAGAAGGTAGTAGTCACCCTCGCTACTCAGGCGCAAAGAACCGGCCCAATCGGCCTATAGGTGGCGCTACAGTGATCAAAAATGCAAAAATGCTTATAGCTCCTAGACCGTTTGTCATAGACTCACAAAATTTGATATTTGGAATCCTTGGGTCAAGGCGATAAAAAGCCTAAAAATCAGATTCGCTCTACGGGGCCGGGTTTTCCGCCATTTTGAAGTAAATTCAAAACCTACTTTTACGAACTAGTCCTAGGTTTTTCGCCCGATCGGAACCAAACCAGTGCAGAAATGTTCTCTGGACAGTGAATATCAATAATTATCAAAAAAATGTAAAATTTTGACTCATCGTTGCGAAAGGGCCCCAAAAAGTTTGTCAGGTGGGGGGCCATTTTTACTAAAATGACTATAACTCATGAACCAAAAGAGATATCTTCACCAAACTCGATACACATGTGTATAAACTCAATCTTTGGACAAATACAAAAAATTGCACAGCTCTGCCACTTGGTGGCGCTATAAGCCTGAAAAAACATAAAAATGACTATAACTATGCAATCGTTGGTCCGATCGACCTGAAAATTGGTATGCAGTGTCTCTGTCCAACGTGCCATAAGGGTCTATGAGGACATTGGCGTATCTCAAAAAACATGGCCGCTATCGGCCAATGAAGTTTGAGCACCTATTAGACAAGGTTAACGGAGGCCGATCGGAACAAAACTCACTGGGCATGTTCGACTCATGGCCCTAAAGGTCTGTAAGAATTTTGAAAGAAATCGGCCACTAGTTGGCGCTAACGAGTTTTATGGCTCTGTAATCACGTGGTGTTTCACACATCCACACAATATGCATATCATTTGATAGATCTCCTCATGATGAACAACTTTGCCTCAAGAACCATTGCTGTCAATCAAACCGTTCATTAATTATTCACAAATATGTTAAAAACCTACTTTTGCGAACTAGTCCTAGGTTTTTCACTCAATCTCGATCAAACCACTGCAGCACAGTTCTCCAGACTCTCTAGATCAATAATTATCAAAAAAATGTTGAATTTTGTCCTTTGGTTAGCTATAACGGGGTCATTTAGAAAAGGGGCGTGGCCACATATATTCAAAAGCCTATAAAACCTAAACAAAAACTCAAAACTTTACAAAAGTTGGAGAAAACATGTGTCAGATGACTCTTAACAAGCATGCAAAGTTTCGCGAAGATCAGACCATAGGTGGCACTATAACAGTTAAAAAGGCTTCAAAAACACAAGCTGTGTATGGTAAATGGCTTCAAATGGCTAAATAAATGCTAGTATATTCACATAAACACTAGATCTCCATATCATTTGATAGATCTCCTCATGATGAACAACTTTGCCTCAAGAACCATTGATGTCATTCAAGTCTTTCATTAAATATTCACAAATATGTTAAAAACCTACTTTTGCGAACTAGTCCTAGGTTTTTCACTCAATCTTGAGCAGACCACTGCAGTAATATTCTCTGGACTCCCAAGATCAATAATTATCAAAATAAAATTGAATTTTGTCCTTTGGTTAGCTATAACGGGGTCATTTACAAAAGGGGTGTGGCCACATCTACCCAAAAGCCTATAAACCCTAAACAAAAACTCAAAACTTTCCAAAAACTTGGTAAGAACATGTGGCAGATGACTCTTAACAAGCATGCAACGTTTCATAGAGATCGGACCATAGGTGGCGCTATAAGCTTCAAAAACACAGGATTTCTATGGTAAATGGTCTCAAATTGCTAAATATATGTTCATATATTCACACAAACACTAGATCTTCATATCATATGACAAAACTCATTTTGAACAATCTTGCATAGCACCTTAAAGGCCTTAAATGCTCGAACCATTGTTTGCTTTTTTGTTAGTAAGCAACAATTAATTTGGTAATTGCTGCTCGCAGCTATAATTTTTTGAACGAGTGTGATTAACAAATGTCTAAATGATACCATTGTTTGCTTTTTTGTTACACTGTTAGATATCGGAGCGTTTATTTCTAAACCTAGTATACAGCAATTTAATACATTTCGCTTGTGCAAATTGCTGAAATTTTGAATGTTTCCATATAAACTTCTGCAACTAAAAAAGTAATTAAAGCTGAAGTGTACGCTAAACTTGTTGAGCAAGGTTTGTTGCTGGTAGAAAGTGATATAGATAGTGAAATGGAAAAAAGTGAGGGTTTAGAAACGGCTGAAACAGCTGAATTATCATCATCTAAATCAGACCCTTTACTTTTGTTTAAGTTGAAGGAGATAGAGTTAAAAATAAAGCGACAAGAGCATGATAATCGTATGTTACATTTACGCGAACTTGAGATGGTTCATAAAGAAAAAGAGAGGGAGAGAGCGCATGAGCGAACTGTAATTCCATCTGTTGTAACTCCTGTGCATGTAAATGTGCCTACAGCTGATCAATCAGCAGAAAATATTATTAATATGCCTGCTGCTGTGATTCCATTTGATCCTAGTAAGCATATTAAGCTCGTGCCTCCGTTTCGTGAATCGGAGGTTGACGCATATTTTATTGCGTTTGAACGTATTGCGGCCAAATTGAATTGGCCGAGGGATATGTGGGCATTAATGCTACAGTGCAGTTTAGTAGGTAAAGCACAGGAGGTGTGTTCTGCGCTACCCATCGAAGAGTCTCTCAATTATGATTTGGTAAAAGCTGCGGTGTTGCGGGTGTATATCCTGAAGCATATAGACAGAAGTTTCGTAGTTACACTAAATCAGCGAAGCAAACATTTGTGGGATTTGCACGTGACAAGAAAGTTTTGTTGGAAAAATGGTGTGCTGCATCTAAAACCACTACGTTTGATCAGTTACAAGAGCTGTTTTTGTTAGAGGACTTTAAGAATTGCTTACCGGAAAATTTAGTGGTTTACCTTAATGAACAAAAGGTGAATTCACTTTCAGCGGCTGCAGTGTTAGCAGATGAATATATGCTTGCTCATAAGACTACTTTTTCTTCTGCTGCTGGTCCGAATTGTGGTGCATCAGTGTTTTTGAATACTGAAAAACCTTACTCGATTTCTCGTTCAATGAAACCAATGGCACGCTTTGTAGAGCAACGTAAGGAGCAGAATAAGAGTTCTGACAACAAAAGGGTTTGTTTTTATTGTTTGGATCCTGGTCATCTAATTGCTGACTGTAAAGCTTGGAAGAAAAAAAACACTGTATTAAAACCGAAGAGTGTGGGCAATGTTGTTTGTGAACCAGTGGATCTTATTGACAACCAATGTTGTTCAGATGTCTCTGACTTTACTCCTTTTGTTTTCAAAGGTGGTGTCTCAATTTCTCCTGATTCTACAGTGAAATCTATTTCCATCTTGAGAGACACAGGTTCGGCACAATCATTTATCCTTGGAAATGAGCTATCTTTTTCAAAGGAGACTTATACCGGAACTGATGTTTTGGTTCGTGGGATTGACTTGAGCTGCATAAGAGTTCCTCTTCATACTGTGTTTCTGACATCTGATTTAGTTTCAGGTCCTGTGAAAGTGGGAGTACGTTCAAGACTGCCTGTAGAGGGTGTGAGTTTAATTTTGGGAAATGACCTGGCCGGTGGCAAGGTATTTCCTCACCCAATTGTGGCAGAGACTCCTGTTTGTGATCCGAAGCTTGACAGTCAATTCCCTTTGACATTTTCAGCATGTGCAGTCACTCGTGCTCAAGCACGCAAAAATGAGGATGTCATTGATTTATCTGATACCTTTCTTGCTTCTACAGATTCTCCCATTGAGTTGACATTGTCTGTACAGCCTGAAACGGCTAGTGAAAATGCTGATCAAGAACCTTCATTGACAATGGGGCGAGACCAACTTGGTAGAGCCCAACGGTTGGATTCTTCCTTGACGCACTGTCTTGAGGCTGCGGAAGGTACCGTGGAAGGAGATAATGCTTGTGGCGTACAATACTTTTGGGACAAAGGCGTATTGATGCGTAAGTGGCTGTCTCAGAAGGCTAAAGAAGCTGATTTAAGTCCAGAGTATCAGATTGTGTTACCTTTTGGTTATCGAGCAGCAGTTCTTAAACTTGCTCATGATCATCCATTATCTGGTCATTTAGGTAGTACTAAAACATTCATGCGAGTTGCCAAGTACTTTTATTGGCCTGGTTTAAGATCTGCTGTGGCGAAGCATTGTCGTTCGTGTCACACTTGTCAACTTGCTGGTAAACCTAATCAAATCATTCGGCCGGCTCCTTTGCAGCCTATTCCAGTGATGGGAGAGCCATTTGAGCGACTCATTTTAGACTGTGTTGGCCCATTGCCAAAGTCGAAAGCGGGTTACCAGTATATTTTGACGCTGATGTGTGCAGCAACATGTTTCCCTGAGGCAATACCGTTACGTAATCTTAAGGCAAAAACCATTGTGAAAGACTGATTAAATTTTGTTCAACGTTCGGTCTACCCCGTGTGATTCAGACAGATCAAGGAACAAATTTTAAATCTAAATTATTTGAGCAAGTGTTGAATGGAATTTCTGTGAGTCATGCTGTGTCAAGTGCATACCATCCCCAATCACAGGGGGCGCTAGAGAGATTCCATCAGACTCTCAAATCAATGATGCGTGCTCACTGTGTGGAATCTGGTAAAGACTGGGCTGATGATCTTCCTTTGCTTTTGTTTGCGATAAGAGAAACCGTTCAAGAATCTTTAGGTTACAGTCCAGCAGAGCTTGTCTTTGGACATGTGGTTCGTGGCCCTTTAAAGTTATTAAGCGAACAACTGGTTGCTGATAACATGTCGCTTATACCGGTGGCCGATTATGTTTCTTCCATTCGTGAACGTCTTCGCAAGGTATGTGAAAGAGCGAGAAAAAATTTAGCTGATTCACAGGCGGAGATGAAGGAGTATTATGACCGTAAAAGTGTCGCTCGTTCGTTTCAGCCAGGTGATTCAGTTTTGGTGTTACTGGCTATGCCAGGTTCTGCATTGCAACAAAAATTTTCAGGTCCTTACACTGTGACCAAGAAATTGTCTGATACAAATTATTTGATTTGTACGCCTGATCGCCGGAGGAAGTCTCGAATGGTTCATGTTAACATGTTAAAGCCTTATGTGAAGGAGGATTCGGCACCAACTGCGCTTACTGTTAAGCCGAGTGCTGTTGTTGCATCGTTGTCTACAGCAGATGATGTTGTTGAACAGGAGTTTTCTGTGCCTACTGGGCGGTTATTGAACTCCCTAATATTGAATGATTTAGACCTTCACTTAAATCATTTAACTCCGACTCAGAAGAGAGATATTGCTGAGTTAATTGAAAATTCTCCTTCGCTCTTTTGTGACATTCCATCACAGACTACGGTACTGCAACATGATATCGATGTAGGTTATGCAAACCCTATAAAACAGCATCCCTACCGGCTTAATCCCAGGAAACGTGAGTTGATGAAAGCAGAGGTCGATTATTTGCATCGAAATAATTTTGCAAGTCCCAGTCAGAGTGCGTGGAGCTCACCGTGTTTACTAGTTCCTAAGGCTGATTCATCGGTTCGCTTTTGCACTGACTATCGTAAAGTCAATGCAGTAACTAAACCTGATTCCTTTCCACTCCCTCGTATGGAAGACTGCATTGACCGTGTTGGTCCTGCAAAGTTTGTAACGAAATTAGATCTTTTGAAGGGGTACTGGCAAGTACCCCTTACACCTCGAGCCTCAGAGATTTCCGCTTTTGTAACCCCTGACGATTTTATGCAGTACTCCGTTATGGCCTTTGGAATGCGTAATGCGCCATCAACATTCCAGAGATTAATGCGTATTGTACTAAGTGGAGTTGAGAAATGTGAGGCCTATTTGGACGATATTGTAATATATTCTTCTAGCTGGGAAGAACATGTGTGTTCTTTACGTGAGGTGTTTGCACGTCTTGTTAATGCTTCTCTGACTTTAAATTTGGCTAAATGCGAGTTCGCCAAGGCCACAGTGGTGTACTTGGGGAAGAAGGTAGGTCAGGGTCATGTATGTCCAGTTGACGCGAAGATTGAAGCTATTTTGGAATTTCCGGTACCGAAAAATAAAAGGGAACTACGTAGATTTTTAGGTATGACAGGATACTATAGAGGATTCTGTCATAACTTTGCCAGTGTTGTGTCACCACTAACCGATCTTCTCAGCACAGTTAGGGTTTTTGTGTGGTCTTCAGCTTGTGAGCAAGCTTTCCGAGCAGCTAAGGATTTATTGTGTAATGCCCCTATCCTTTTAGCGCCGGATTTTGGACGTCCCTTCAAGTTGGAAGTGGATGCTTCTGCTACTGGGGCTGGTGCCATTCTCATTCAAGAAAGTGAGTTGGGAATTGAACATCCAGTTTGTTATTTTTCAAAGAAGTTTACACCGTGTCAGCGCAGATATAGTACAATTGAAAAGGAGGCCCTTGCCTTACTTTTAGCGTTGCAACATTTCGAGGTGTATCTAGGTGGAAGTTCCTTTCCAATTGTCGTGTATACAGATCATAATCCTCTTGTTTTCTTGGCCCGGATGCGTAACTTGAATACTCGTTTAATGCGTTGGTCGCTAATAATTCAAGAGTTTACTTTGGATATCCGGCATAAGAAAGGCTCTCAGAATGTGGTGGCAGATGCCCTGTCCAGGGTCCATGGTGCTGAAGCTTAAGTTGTGATTAGATACAAACTTCTTGTTTGTATCTTTTTGGTGTGGAGGTGTTACGAGAGGTTGTAGGTTGTTGCTTGGTTACGGTGTAGCTTGTGTTTTCTTGTTCTACCCCTAATTGTTTTCAGGTGGAGTGGCTCATGAGGACGGATACGTTTGGCGACCGGCATGATGGCCGCAGTATTTAAGCTGCTGCGATGGAGGATTCGGCGGCTCCCCCGCTCTCCTGGTTTCCCCTTTCCGTTTTTGATGTGTTCTGTCGATTATGTTGAGTGATTGCGAAAGGATCGCTAAGTAAGACATTTGTTGTTATTCTGTGAATTAAGTACAATTGAGTTGTGTTTGGTAGCTGTTATGTTTGTCACCTTACTTCCTGATCCTTGTTAAGTGGACTACGGCTGGGAGGTGGGTGCCTGTTTGTTATGTTCGTTTTTCTCCTGTTTTTGTTAGTAGGGAGGGAAGATTTTGTATTTTTTATTTATAATCTCTTTTCTAGGTTAGTTTTGCGAACGGTAGTTAGTTTTGTTTATTGTATTTTCTTTTGGCGTTTCCCCTCCCGAAGTTTATGCTGTTTTTTTGTCCATTCTAATTTAATAAATTTCTTCTCTTGCATTCTAACTGTGTTTTGTGGTCGTGAAACTTTGGGGAGTGAGAGCGGGGACCCCAGGGATCTTTTAAAGAGGATCCCTGTTTACTTGTTACGGTTAATTTATTTCTCTTTGAGTAGGGGTTTAATTTTATTCGTAACAGTGTGTTTATGTGTGTAAGTGTGGGTGAGATCAAGTAATGTGTTTGTTTACAGGCACTTTTTACAAACAAAAACTGAATCTTCACAAATTATGATTCTTATTTTTCCTCTCCCTGTCTTCTGCCTATAGTTTGTGACATGTTCTCTGGAACGAAATTGCCTACATTAAGCAATGCATTACCTTTTAATTTATAGGATGCCCCACTTTATCCAAATGCTACTGACCCAGTTTATCATGTTTAGGTAAATTGGGACTGTAACAATTTTTTATATATATTTATTTTTTAAATAGAACAAAGAAACTTGCACATCATTGCATTAAATTTAAAGATCACATGGACACATGTAATACAAATTCATGCTGTAGATTGAAATACTGTTTGTAGTAGAATTTAAATCTTAATTTCAATAGACTTAATGTACAGGCACTTACCATGTACTTTCTCAAACCTTCCAGCATTTGAGATCAAATGCTTATCAACTGTTGTGGCAAAATCAAACCGACTCTCACCAAAGTAAGAGACAAACTCGGTCAAATGTCTTTTATAAATTTATTTTTGCAAAGAACAAATCAGTCAGTCTTACAGAAACACAGGTTACTGCAGAGTGCAACCAAGAAGGGAGGGCTCACGCCAACTTGTATCTCTTCCCCAGCCTCCTAACTGGTAACTTTCCACACATAGTAAGAGTTGGATAACTACTTTCTGCTACATCATACTCCCAAGAATCAAACCTTAATATTTAGGGCCCCAATACCCTTCTCTTATGTCATCCTCCTAGCTGGTTTAAATTAAGCAGACCCTTACAAAATATTCCATAAGCACATAAGATAAGTAAAATTAATTTTTCTTCCACACAACTGTTGATATTTAAATTAAGTACTGTAATTACAACATTACAAGACCACCTTATTATCGTTCCCACTTTTGCTGACTTCACCCTTTGTCATGTTGGACCTGTATTAAGGAGTAAGAAATGATTCCTTTTATGGTTTTAAAACCTCTGGAGGGGAAAACCAAGAATTCTGTTACTTTTCATTCTATGCAATGTATTAAAAAAAAAAAAAAAAAAAACATAAGAAAATAAGTCATAAGTATTTTTAAAATTAGTAAATAAGGCAATTTTTGCTTAAGTGAATATTTGCAGGAAAAAAGTATTAACTTTATTAAATTCAACAAACGTGTAATATTCCAGTATGTAGTATAGCCTACTGCTTTGACCAACATTGGAAAAACCTGCCTATATTTTAAACTCTAAAAACGTGCCTATACATACAATTCAGTTTCCAGCCGAAATGAACACTAGGCAACAATGTTTAAAATAAAATACACAAATGAGCATGGTTTAATTACATGTAGCTTTTATTTGCAAAAAGTACATTTCTTAAAGTTACTGCAAGTTTCGCAGGATTTCCTTTTTTACTATCAATTTCAATTCTTGATACCTCTAAAAACGCGTTGAAATGCTCTAAATTACTTAACATGTATATGAGACAACTGGTAAAACTGGAAATGTACTTTATATTTAAATACATTATATGGAAGATGCCACATTATCTACTTTCGTAATATTTATTTTGAAAATGCCAAAACACAAACTGACTTTATTGCTCTGTCTGCATTTCAGTATGAGACTTTTATGCAATATATTGGCTTAACCTCATTGGTTTAACCTGAGAGTTCAAATGACGTTATGATAGGCAGCAAACCAATCAGCTCACAGTCGCGCATGCGCAGTCGATTATCAGCGGTCCTGGCGGTAAAGTAAACAATTTTTTTAAAGTAAAACAAAGTTACAGCGTGACGGAACTTCATTTTTTGTCATTATAATTAATAATTTCACAGAAATTAAAAATAATTCTATTTAATTATTACTGTCCAACCTTAGTTCAGCGGTCACTAAATGTAAAACATCCGGGTAAGTTGTTTGACCGTGTGATTTATATATAATATCTTACCTCCTATAAAATTGAATCAAACATCAATTGCGTTTATATCCTTTAATACGATGTTATTTTTTTATACGGATATGATATTTGTCAGATGTCAGTGATGTCACAGAGAGCAGATTCAGTGTTTGTCTCGTCTCTCGGTAAAGGAGACAGTTTACATCAACAAGGTTTGAACTTCTTTCAGTTTTGCTCTGTTTTAAACTTTACTTTTATGCAAACAAATGTACTTTTTTGCCCCCTCAGTGGATGCTTTTGCATAATGATGATTGTATCATTAATATAAATGAGTTCCTCTCACATCATTCATTTGTGTCTTCAGTTTTAGCAGCGTTTCCTTTGTGTCAGATCTCAGAGGAGGATTTGATCCAGAATCCTCAGTTCTGTAAGTTACTGGCGACTCTGTCCCAACATGTGGACCGAACTGGACTCACACAGCACCTCAGGAGGGATCGAGAGAAGGTCAGAGCCCAGAAACTGCTGCACACTTTATAACCAGAAACAGTAAAGTATGTGCTCGCAACACCAAGGTCATGGGTTCAATTCCTAATGAAAGCATGAACTGATAAAATACAATATTTACCTTAAATGTAGTCTAACTTACTTTGGATAAAAGTATCTGCCATGTGCATAAATATAAAAGTGAAAATGGGTTAAACAGTATGTGAATATATAAGGAAAATTGAGTATTTTTGAAGGTAGTCATTATTTCTTTACAGCTTCATCACTATTTAGTCTCTTCAATTATTATGCGCTCATAAAAACAGCGTATATTCTATTATATTATTCATAAAATATCCACAACCTCCTTTGTATATTTATTAAATTTATATTTTGACAGCATAGTCTTCAAGGTCTTGGTAGTCTCTGTTTAACACATTTAGTCATTTTTAATACATTCTGCTTCAGCTGTCTTTTTTTTTTTTTTTTTTTTTTTTTTTTTTTTTTTACCAGAGTAAGTGCTAAAATGAGTGCGTAGATTACATATGAAAGAAGAAATTGCTGATGATAAACAGTGTTATTTTAGTAGGATTTGTATACTATTATAGTGTATATTAATATTTTAAATTAGCTTTTTGATATACACTTATTTTTGTATATTTATTTACATTTTAGTGTTTATTTTAGTGTAATTTTTAGTAATTTTACGATGTGCTTTTGTCTTTTATTTTATTTTATTTTATTTTAGCTTGTTCAGTTGAAGGCAGAATTTCTAGTTGTCATTTAATTTAATTTCTCATCTAATATTTATATTTTATAGTATTACCGCGTCATGTCAATTAACAAAATCATTCTAATAGTTTTAGTTTTAGATAAGGATAGTAACACTGGTGTATTTCTGCTCACATGTGTTTTGCAGGCCGAGCGTGAGCTGCACACTCAGAGGTTGGGATGGCTGCGTTTGGAGAGCGTTCATCGGGTTCTTCGAGAAATCATCCAGGAGAATCGCTTCAGTAAAGCCTCCAGCACTCTGACAGCGGAGGACAAGGTACTGACATGAAACTCAGCGACTGCTGTTGTGTGTTTGAATGAGTATAGAGCAGACATCACACTCTTATTTTAGCAGAAACATGAGTTGCGACAGACTAAAGGAGTTAATGAGAGAACATTTAAATGTTATGACAGTCAGTGTAGGATGTCCCATTCCCAGTAAGCAAATCATGCAGTCCAGCAGTAAATGAACATAATGTTTTGTTTGTAAATGGTGTGAATGCCCCAGAAGACTTTAAGCAGCATATAATACTGTTTTTAGTTCTACAGCACGCTGGAGCAGTGTTTGATGGTGGCTCAGTGTGTGAAACAGATGGACGTCAGCTCTGATAGCAGTGAAGATCACAGCGGTGTTCTGGGACTGACTGCAGAAAGAGTCAAGAGACAAATGCCTCCTGAACAGGTACTGCGTCCTTTCCCATCACTGGATGCTCATGAAATCAACTGATCAACAATGAACTTCTCAGCATTTGTCAGTACAGCTTGTATTGAACCCAGAACTGTGCTTTAATGGTTTGTTGAAGCACTTACTCATATTTAAAGCTGTTCTTTCAGGAGGTTTTAGAGATGAAGCAGAGGTTGCCATCAGAACTCCTGCAGCATCTGAAGAAGAAGGCCGTCAGTATCCTGACATACTATCAGCCAGAGTGGGGTAAACTGATCTCCACTGCTCTCTGATGATTTGTTTCAGTGATGGGATATTTTGATAGTTTTGATTTGATTTGATTTGGTTTTCTCTCAGAGAATGAAAGCGAGGGTCTCAGGAGTGTGAAGCTTTCCAAACTTCCTGAACTGCTGGACACTGAACAAAAGAGAGCCAAGAGCCTTACAGAGAAAAACCGAGAGAACGGCACATTACTGCAGCGACAAACACACACGTACCTGTCTGTGAGTCCAGAGAAACCACTTTCTTGATCTTTCTTCGAAAATAGCCGTAAAAAAGCTAGTATGGCAATATAAATAAATTAATGAATTAGTTTTCATTTTAATGTTAAAGTAATTTATTTTTGTTATATTCTTTTTTTTTTTTTTTTTCATTTTTAATAGTTTTTAATTTGTTTATTTTACTGATTAGGTTTAATTTATTTTTATGTCTGTTTCAGTTTTTTTTTTTTTTTTCTGGTTAGTAATTTAATTGTAGTGCTTCAACTTATATAAAATAATATATAAACTATATGTAAAACAATAATACAAATAAAAACAACAGTAACAAAATTACTAAATCTTTAAAATAAAGTGAAAACAGAAAAACACAACATTTTCAGCTTACATGAAAAGTGTCTCGTAATGATGTGTTTGCTTTGTCAGGAGCTGCTGAAGTGCATGAACATCCTTCAGTGTCTCATCCTGGATCTCCGGCTGAAGGCTCAGAAAGATCTAGACAGGAAGAAGATTGAGTACTTTGAGGCCAAATGTGAGATTGGTTTGCAGAAGATCAGGTATGTTCGTTGCTTGTGGTCTTGAGTGTAATATTGAGGGCGTCTGCGTATTCATAACGACGAGTTTGTTCCTGCAGGGCCGAGATGCTTGAAGTTCAGCTGGACACATACACAAGAGACAAGATAGCGGCTCATAAGAAAATAACGTGAGTAACTCCAGCCAGCATTTGTTTTTGCATTACTATTAATGAAAAATTGTTAAAAAGATTTCTGTATTTTTAAATAATATGTAATAGTCAACATTTGAAGTGGAGCAAAACATTTCATCAAAATTGTCCTAAAACCAAAACAATACCCATTCTTGTCTTTGGACAACTTTGAACCTTTTTGATCCACTTAAAATGTTGACTACTGTATATAAAATAAATTCAATATATAAATGTTAGTATATATCAGATGAAAAGCTTAAAGGGGTCATCGGATGCCCATTTTCCACAAGTTGATATGATTCTTTAGGGCCTTAACGAAAAGTCTCTAATATACTTTGATTAAAAATTCTCAATGGTTTTGTAAAACAACCTTTTTACCTTGCCAAAATCAGCTCTGCAAAAATCATCTTATTCTAAGGGGCTGTTCCTTTAAATGCAAATGAGCTCTGCTCCCTCTTTTCTCTCTGTGGAAAGACGGTCTTGTTTACATTAGCCGCGTTTAGCCGCTAAACTTCCTAACTACCACGTTATAAGGAAAGGCGATCGCAAAGATTCATAAAAAGACGCTTATACTCACTTCTGCTGTAAGTGAAGCTGGATCACGAATGATTCGCACGAACACAGACTGATATATGAAGATCGGGAGGCGCATTCCCTTCACAAACAAACGTAATCTACTCAGATGTCGGGAGTAAATGACGACCACTATGTTCATTATTACATCCAGCAACACAACACCTCAATCACTCAATCAGAGATATTCTTGTCTAACTTACATCCCTGCTCTGGCATCAAAACATGGAAAGTTACTGGACTGTTACAGTTGATCTGAGGTAAGAGTTTATGTCAATCAACTATCGTGGGAGTGTCCTCTGTGGGTGTGACGGCACACCAACAGGCATCTGAGAACGGCTCGATTTGAAAAAGGGAATATTATTTTTACAGATTAATTAAAAACCACTGCATGGTTTTTTATTATTATAGGGTAGATTTGTACATACACTGACAACACACATTAATGTTCAAACAACATAAAAAAGTGAACTTAGCATCGGATGACCCCTTTAAACCACTTCTGTAAAATTAGAGAAATTTGATTCCAGGACTGATGGCATACAGTACATGCCTGGTAATAATATTGTAGCCATATTAACATTAATGTTTTTGTTTGAGTTTGTAACCGGAGCCATCAGTTACTGTATGCATCTGTCACTGTTTTCAGGGAGAAGCTGAAAGTGGAGCTGAAATCCTCAGAGGTGGACAAACAGGCGGTGGAGTCTAAGCTGGCCTCCTTTGAGATCTACGGCAAGGACTTTGAGGCTCTCGCTGAGGAATATTCAAGACTACAACAGGAAATCGGCACTAAATCTTGGGCGCTGAAGGAATTCTCCACATAATTGACTGAATTAGCTCAACATTAAGCTAGTGTTCTGTAATGCTAGTCAAATCTCATATACTCATCAGTTCTGTCATGTAATTCATTTGAATCCTGCTTTTGAAATCATATATTCTTGATCATTTAATATTATTTTACTAATTAACCAGTCCAAATCAACAAGTCCAAGTTTAGTCAAAATTGACTGTCCGCTTCTATGTCAATAAATAAGTCAAACTTGATTTGTTTTCTTTATTCTTATTGTTATTTTACTGACATCTGGCTTCAGCGTTGAATAAATAAAGTTTAGTTTTCATTGTGAGCTACTGAATGACACTTTAGGTTGTTATAGACACTGATGTTTCAAAACATCATTGCTCCCTAAACATGTAGTTCCATTGTAATATTAGTTTTTTTTCTAAAATATTAGTTTCAATACATTTTTAGAAGAATTTAAAGAGTATTAATGAGTATTGTTTATTTATTATTATTCACCTTTTTTCCTTTTTTTAAAAAAAGTATTTTAAGAGTTACTCCTATTCATCTCCTCTAATGTCTTTACTTGTATTATTCATTGCCAAAATGTGCATATTAATATGTACAAGTATAGGAAAGTATATAAGTTATATAAGTATAGGAATTGTATATTATATAGTTAATGTACAAAAATGTATGTAAGATATTAGATTGTTAATTTTAATTATATATTACATTACGTTATTAAACAAATTCTTATTTTTTTGTATAAATAGTTACAAGAAAATGCTTATTCTTGTATAAATATATAATTGTATAAATATTCTTATTGTTATTTTACTGATATCTATTGTAGTTTTCATTCTGAGCTATTGAATGACACTTAAGGTTGTTATAGACACTGATGTTGTTTCAAAACATCATTGCTCCCTAAACATGTAGTTCTACTGTAATATGAGATTTTTCTAAAATATTAATTTCAATACATTTTTAGAAGAATTTAAAGAGTATTGATGAGTATTGTTTTTATTATCATCTTTTTGGCTGGTTTGGATTTTTGATTCTTTGGAAACCTTTTTTAAAAAGTATTTGAAGAGTTACTCCTATTCATCTCCTCTAATGTCTTCACTTGTATTATTTATGCCCCAAAAGTGCATATTAATATTTCTTTTAAGTATAGGAATTGTATATTATATAATTAATGTACAAAAATATATGTAAGATATTAGATTACGTTAATTTTTATTATGTATTACATTAAGTTATTAAACACACATGGATTATTATATTCTTATTTTTCGTATAAATAGTTACAAACAAATAGTTTACAAATATTTATATCAAATTCTAAATTCATTTATTTAGACTTAAGTTTGGAGAATGGATAGATTTATATTATTGTGTAATATTACAGCATTATATCGTTAGCATATCGTATAGTAAATAAAAGTATATCATTGATGGGTATATATTATATTTTTATTCATTACATGTTTTTAAAGTTCCTCCATACCTGTAGGGGTCGCACTGTGACACGGAAGTGACGCTTGAGCAAGTCAACGTCAACTTCCGCTGAGGCTGCACACAGCGGTGTGAAGTTGTTTGCAGTTTAGAATTTAGTGTATTTTTTAGCGATTGAAATGGATGTGGTTCTGTATGTTGTAGCAGCGGTTATTCTGCTCGTTCTGATAGTGTTTGCCGTGAAAGTTCGTGGACGGACTGAAGAAGGTGAGTGAAATATTGGCATTAAATCAGTCAGTAATGCGACAGACAGCAGCTGTCAAACGAACAGTTGATCAAAGCTGATGTTACTGTATAAGAAGACTAAAACACTGTCATTAAAACTCAGTGAAGACATTGATGCTCATGTGAGTGACTGGATTTGAAGAGTGAATCTTCCCTTGACTTCTCTTTCCTAAAATGCAACGGAAACTATATTTACAGTATACTATATATCACTATATTGAAGTATACAGACCCATTGACACTCTGTGAGAAAGACAATACAACTGCAAAAAATACATCATTAACTGTATTATTGTTCCTGTCTTGAAGTCAAAGCAAATTATAAATATATTGTCTAAAGTAAAGTTCTTAAAGTAAAGGTCCTTTGTGGACCCACTTTTGGAGTATTGTTTTTATTTAATTTATATAAAATATAAATATCATTCTAGAGCAGTTTTGCTTTTAGTTGTAGCTTTTACTCCCTAAAAACATAATATAAACCTTCTGTACACCTGCTAAAACAAAGATTTTGAGACAAAGAAACTTGGCTCCATCAAAAAGTTACCAGTGAAAAGAAATAAACAATAAAAAAGAAATAAAATAATAGTGTAAACAGTTTGATGAAAATAAATGGCTAATAAAATCATGTTCATAAAATCATAAAACAAATGAGTTACAAATAAAAGGTTAAAATAAATAATAAAGAAATAACACATATAACAGTATTGACAACAGTGTTGTAGAATTTTTTCCAAATAATACACTACCAGTAAAAAGATTTTAAATGTTTTTTTTTTAAAATAAGTCTCCTCTGCTCATTTTATTTGATCCATAGTACAGCAAAAGTAGTAAAATTGTGAAATATATTTACTATTTAAAATAGTAGTTTTCTATTTGAATATATTTTAAAATGTAATTTATACCTGTGATTTCAAAGCTGAATTTTCAGCATCTTTTCTCCAGTGTTCAGTGTCACATGATCATTCAGAAATCATTGTAATATTCTGACTTGATGCACAAACAACTATTATTATTATTAATATTTTGAAAACAGCAGAGTAGAATTTTTTCAGGTTGTTTTGATGAATAGAAAGTTCATAATAACAGCATTTTTCTGAAATAGAAATGTTTCTTGAACAGCAAATCAGCATATTAGAATGATCTCTGAAGGATCATGTGACACTGAAGACTGTAATGATGCTTCTTAGCAATCAAATACATTTTAACAGATATTCAAATAGAAAATGGTTATTTTAAACAGTAAAAATACTTCATGGTTTCACTGCTTTTGGTGTACTTTGGATCAAATAAATGCAGGCTTGGTGCAGAGACTTCTTTAAAAAACATTAAAAATCTTACTGTCCAAAAACTATTGACTAGTAGTGTATTTCAAAATGGTATATGGTATATATTATACCAATTTAAATTAGTCTTAAGTGGGGTAATATATGAAGAGTTCAGATGCAAAACCAGCTAAATCCATCTGACGTTTTTCTTTAAAATGAGCGTTTCTTTCTGGCTACTTTGTATAGGTTTCTATGTAAGTACAGATACTTCTGATTGGGCTGAGGCTGGTATTTAGCGAGTTTGAAGTAAAAGTATTTGATGGACGTATACTACGTGTCAGGAGCATTCACTCACTATCATTATCTCATTTTTAACTGAGATGGCTTTTAGCTGCTTTTGCATCTGAACTCTTCATATATATAAAATATATAGCTGCCTTTTATATGTTTGAAAAGTCATATCTCTTCTGCTTGTGCTTGTTTCAGCAGCTGATCGTGAGGATCATCAGAATGTGGTGGTTCGAGCCGCAGCCCGTCCGCAGGCGGCAGAGGAGCGCCCCGCAGGAATGCCTCGCCGCCGCAGAAACCTGCACAGCAGAGTGAATGTCCAGCGTGCACAGCGGCTGTCAGACAACGGTACGCATGATTTTTCGTACCCCAAGTTCACTTAGTATCACGTAGAAAACTTTCAGATTTGTCACCAAACTCTAAACTGTCTCTCTCTCTGTTTCTTCAGAGGACAGTCCTGTGGAAGCCGATGAGAATCAGGATGACAGGCAGCCGTCTGAAGAACGTCCTCAAGCCGCTGCTAAAGTCGGAGCAAAGAAACAGAAGAAGCTGGAGGAGAAACAAGCACGGAAAGCACAGAGAGAGGTTACAACACTGCTGCTACATCTCACCTTTTATGCGTATCAGAAGTCTGGTTATTAATGTGTGCGTGTCATTAATGTGTGTGTTTTAGGCCGAGCTGGAAGAGCGAGAGGAGAGAAGGAAGATGCAGGAGCTCAGAGATCAAGAGAGACAGAAAGAAGAGGAGAAGGAGAGACTGCAAGAGCAGAAACAGGTCATTTTAACTAGTTGTTGACTAGTATTGCCAAAGCTGATATCATTGGCTGATATTTGCCTAACGTTTTCTTGACTGGCTGAGAAGCACAGGCACAGATGCACAGGAGCTTCCATTCTCCATCTTCAGTCACTTACTGTCTTTATTGAACAGTTCTTATAATAATTAAAATACAACCACTATAATAGTTTATCATATAAATATTATTAAAAACAGCCTAGAGTCTGAGTCTGTGTGTTTGCAACAATGTAACAGTCTGCACTTCCAAAGGAAGTTATTACATTTGTTGTAAAGTTCATTTTAGGGTCATACTGGCTTCATTCATTAAAGCGAACTGGTTCAGGCAGAACCAGTTTTTTTTTTTGGTTTTTAATGCTCTGTTAAGTTTTGATTCCATGTCATGTTTCCTTTAGATTAGTGGGAAGTAAAACTAAAATGACCATTTAAGCGTTTATTTTATTACACTTCTGTTTGCAACTATAGATTTCAATTCCAGTTTCTGTTGGCATTCAGCAAATCCGCATGTTAAACATTTGACATTTAATTGCTTGAAATAATTCCCAGTGTGCACATCGGTTGGTGTTAGTGTTTGTTTATTTGTGTTTCTTGATTTTGTAAACAGTACATTAGAAATACAGAATCAGTTGCTTTTCAAAATATAAATCTGTCTATTTTCTAAAATAATTATTTAAATTATTTTAGTAAACATTAATAAACAAACAAACAAATAAATAAAGGTTCAATTCCATCGCAGAAATTGTAATTCATGTGTTATTTACTATTTTTGAATAAAATAATGTGATTTCATGTGGACCTATATGAGCTTTGTATCGGCCGTCGGTCAAACTGCTCTGGTCAAAATAAAAATCCATATTGGTCGAACACTAATTTAGACCATGTGTCAGTGCTACTTTATATGTTTAACTTGTGCCGTGCAAAACGTGGTTAAACTGTAAACCATTAACAAAGCTGTATCTTTCTCTGTTGCACAGGAGGAGGAGTTACGGCGTGCCAAAGAGGAGCAGGAGAGAAAGGAGGAGGAGGAGTACCAGCGACTGAAGGAGTCTTTCGTGATTGAGGATCAGGGAGAGGCTGAGGAGCTCAACGAACAAGAGGTCCGTCTCTCTTCCTGCACGCTCACCGTGTCTGCTTTTCTTCCACTGCGTTTAAAATTAATTCATGTTTATGTAATTTTCAGTCTCGCAACCTGCTGCAGGAGTTCATCCAGTATGTCAAGGTAACACATGCATTCAGATTAAAGTGGTTTCATTTATATTTGTGAGAGCAAACAACGGTTGCAGCTAGGTTTGGGCAGTATGAGTCTTATATGATGGTGGGACTAGTTTCTCTGTTTCTCTGTCTGCTCAGAACTCTAAAGTGGTTTTGCTGGAGGATTTGGCATCCCGCTTTGGCATGCGTACACAGGTCAGTGTTTATAGCAGATCTCAGCTGACCTTTGACCTCTGAACATGTACTGGTGCTTTTAGATGATTGTTGAAATGTGTTTCTGTATGTCAGGATGCTATTGCCAGACTGCAGGACCTCATAGCAGACGGCTCCCTGACAGGTAAGTGTTTGTCATATTCTGACATGAAACTATAACTTTACACCAAAACATGTGTTCTGAGTTCTGTTTACTCAGAAAATACATGAACTGATATTTGAAAAAAATGCTGGGAATCTGCTGGGAAAATATTAGTTTTTTTTTAAATCAAATATCAATTTGAAAATTATATAAAATTATTTTTATTAATTTCATTTGTACAAATAATATTGTTAAATTATTGTTTACAATTCATTAAAGTATTCTTATTAAGGCTATTTTAAATCTTATTTTTTAGTTTGGCATTGGCAATATAGCCTTTGATAAATGATAAATAAACAACTTAAGACCATTACAGTAATTTCTGATGGATGCACTGCATTGTTTTTTAATTTTATTAAATATATTTTTCATTAAATTTGCACTAGACTGCAAATGCAGTGACTTAGGGTAAAAGTAAGTTAATAAAAAAAGTAAAATTTTAGACTTTTCCACTATTATAAAATCCAAAACAAAAATAATAAAATGTACAAATACAGGTGTTGTTACCTACTGCTCAATTACTTGAATAATCATGTAAATCAGTATTTGATGAAAAGTCAAATGAATGTTATTTTTACGTGTCATTATTTCTATATCAATTTTACAGTCTGTCCCACTGTAATTTTAGTGTCTAGTATATAGATACTATTTCATTTTTATTTGTAAGGTGTAGTGATTTTGTTGTTTTTTCATCTTTTTTTTTTGTATTTTGTTTAAAATTATTTTTTAGTTTAGTTTTAATTGTACTTTTATTTGTGTCTATTTTAGTATATAAACTATAATAAAAAAAAGTGCTTCCTTGGCAACTGCCTGAAATAAAAGTTTTACTTTTTTTTTTTTTCAGTTAACATTTATAAGACACATTTTTATGCTTTTAGAGTCAGTTTTATTTAACTATAATACACTATATAAGAATTTAGGGGCAGTTCATAGGAAGTACATCACATTCTGCCTGTATGTGTCTAATTGCTGGTATATTTTACACACATCACACTGATATCTTTGCATATCTTTTGCATCTCACTGCTTTATGAGATCATAAGGCATTTCAAATGAGTAGTAGTTGAACATGTTATACTGACACCTCTAACATAAGCCAGTGACTCTAATATAATTTCATGTGTTTGTGCAGGAGTGATCGATGACCGAGGGAAGTTTATTTTCATCACGCCGGAGGAGCTGAACGCTGTGGCTCAGTTCATCAAGCAGAGAGGAAGAGTTTCCATCTCAGAACTTGTTCAAGCTAGTAACACCCTCATAAACCTCACACCTGAGATCCAGAGCAGCACATAAACCTCCAGGATGAACACAAAATGCTCATTCCATTGCAAGAACTTAAATAAAGTGGGATGCATTGTATTATTTACAGTCTGTTATGTCGGAAGCAGCATACAGGGCTCATTCCCTATCTAATTTCCCTTACGCCATGCCATCGGCATCATTTACGGTAGGTACGGCTGTGTTCGATATTGTCTCGACCACTTTATGAAATTGCTTGAGGCTGGTTTGTAATACAGTGGAATTGTTTCCAGTGGCAGAAAAGAAGATTTTATGTCATTATTATTATACACACACTTTAAACAGGGTTCCTTCAGTTGTGCCTTGTATAAAAGTGGCTGCAAAATGCATAGACGTAAATGAAAATCTGGAACCATTTGGACTTTTTTTCCTAATTTATTTTTCTAGTAATGCTCAGATCTACAATATTTCATTATATAGAAATACTCTTTGTCAAAGTAATACGCTTATTTGGTCATCACAAACAACTGAAAAAGTCATGAATGTTTATTGGTCAGAAACTGTGTTCAACACATCCCTGTAATTTCCTCTCACTGTTGATTGCGTCAAATAAAAAGGCAAAAGCTACAGTTTATTTTATTGTAGTGACAATTTAAACAGAGCTTTTACTGTTTGTTTTTTTCCCCCTATTTTAATTGTTTTCATTAAACTAGTTGGTCATTTTTATTTTAGTTCAACCCAGTGTTTTCCTGAGAGAAACAGAAAGCATGTATATGGGAGGAGCAGCAGTATTCCTGCCAGGATTTATAAGTGTTTGCTGCTTGTTTGGCTTGTGACACTAATTTACAGATTTTCCCTGAAGTGCAGCTTTTCTTTTTGCACATATTTTTTTATAATTGATTTTAAATATTTAAGTAATTTAATTAGAAAAATCAACTCAAGCATAAAAATATAAATAAACCAAAAAAAGGTCAAATAAAAATATCAACATGTTTACAAATATGAACTTAGTTCTTATTTTTTTAAGCTAAATAATCTTTTGGGGTGTTGTAAAGTGTAAAAAAAAAAACAAAAATAAAAAATAACATGCTTATTTCCCCATACTTGCATTTATACTTAATTAAGGTAATGAAAGACGTCTATTAATTAAATAATGTTCCCTATGAAAAAACAAGGCATAAGTGGAAAAACTAATACAAATCTTCTCAAAACAGTTGAAAGCTGGGCATGATGTGTACCTTAATAAATGAATAAAAAGAGACAAATACATGACAGCATGTAAACCACAAAATATAGCCTACCAGTGTTAAAATAAAATAGCAACTTTATTTTGTTTGTGGTTAAATATTTATGTAGTTTCCAAAGTTTATTCCCAAACAACAGTCAACACAGCTATTGCTAAATAAATCAATAAATAAACAGAATAATGAATAGATAAATAAATCAATGCTCTAACACTTACACTCTCTCTATTCTTTTTCTATTCTAAATATTTTTTTATTTAAAAAATGACCCTCTAGTACTAGCGTTCTCTATTCTTTTTTTATAAGGTCTACTTGTTTTTCTTTTTATTACAAAAAAAAAAAAAAAAATCTTTCTGTGTGTACTGCGTCAGACTAACCGAGATTTGTGACAGCAGTTAAATATTTTCTTAAAATACAATAGATTGCTTCTATTGTCCTTATTCGGATAAATGACTAATTGTAAGTGGAAATGTAAAATCACTCTAAAATCAGTCACAACTGAACTTTGAAGCTTAAATCATTTTCATCTGATCTAAATGTCTAGTTATCAAATCCAACACAGACGTGTCGTGCTGTACAAAAACAACAGGTTGATGTCATGTGTGCCGTATGTGCGTCGAGCCTGTAGAGGGCGCTGCGTGATCCGAGCTGCGCATGCGCAGTAAGCTCCATGTACTCTCATATTGATTCGGCTCTTGTCAGTACATTCCGCGTTTTAATCCGCAACGATGAGCTTTTATTTAATCGAGATTAAAATAACGTGAGCAGAGTTTTAAATGTAGACAGACTGAGTTTCTTTATTCCGGTCCAGGATGAGAGCGGCAGATTATCGACGCTTTGTTCAGTGCGCAGAATGTCTGTGTGTCAAATTGTAGCTTTTATAATGTTACAATGTTACAAGGGATTCATCAACTGTAACACTCAAGGTGAGATACATTGTTTTCATTCAGTGACGTCACGCCGGATTCGCTGTCAGACGGACAGTTTTATTAGTTAAACATCATCTTTGTTCCGGATTTACACCATGTTTTGGTTTCGTTATTTCTCAAATGATTTGTAAAGCTTAAAAATATTATTTTAAATTAGACGTTCAAGTTAGATACCGGGGCTAGTTGTCACATGGGCTGTATCTGGTTCTTTTTGATGTGTTGTGATTTTACACAATGGATTAATGACATTTTCCGTAGGCCAAAACAGTGGGATGTATAATGATCTCACTCACCTCATACACCTGTAAATGTGCAATAATTCATTTAAAGAGACTTTACGTTTTGTGTATGGACATACTACCTTAAAAATAATTATATCATGAGAGTTATTCTCTGAAATATATAGTGTGACAACTAGCCCCGGCATCCCTTATATGCATGTGTATTAATGTGTGACAGTCACGGGTCCAGACAGTAATACTGCTGGTGTTTCATTGCTCTTTCTCCAAAGGTACTCTGTTTATGGAACCATAAACTCTCAAAGTGTGCAACAGCATTTGAAGTCCGTAAATAAGGTGAGATATGCATTTTCCTTTGAGTAGTTTCAACAGAAGAGCCGCTAATCTTTTCATGGGCTCATCTTTTGTTCTCAGATCAGCATGACCCTGGTGATGACCCCTGCGGCCGTGTGCCAGTGCTTCACGCTCGTGTCGCTGTGCACGTCTATCGCAGATCCCAACTGGATCCAGGTCCAAAACTGCTCTGATTCAAAGAGCAGTCTCATCTATGGTGTGGCGTTCACACTACACGCGTATGAGAATCTTACAGACACAGGTTTGATCTTTCAGTTCTGTTTATCACTGTAAACGCCTTCAGACCATCCAAGATGTGGATGAGTTTGTTTTTTCATCAGATTTTGGGAAATTGCTCTGCAGTGAATGGGTGCCGTCAGAATGAAAATCCAAACAGCTGATAAAAAACTTCACAACAATCCACAAATAATCCACACCACTCTGGTCCAACATCTTGAGAAGCCAAAGCAAACAAATTCATCATTAAGATTTTTTCAACTAAAATACGAATCCATAGTCCGTAATAACACTTCCTCTATTAAAAAAAAAAAAGGGGGGGTTGGTGTGAATCAAGATAGAAATCTGCACAGATCAAGCACCGCTTACAAGCCAAAACAGTTCTAAAACCAGTCTTAAAGGAGAAGTCCACTTCCAAAACAAAGATTCACGTATAATTTACTCACCCCCTTGTCATCCAAGATGTTCATGTCTTTCTTTCTTCATCCATAAAGAAATTATGTATTTTGAGGAAAACATTTCAGGATTTTTCTCCATATAATGGACTGATATGGTGCCCCAATTTTGAACTTCCAAAATGCAGTTTAAATACAGCTTCAAACAATCACAAATGCAGTTGTAAATGATCCCAGCTGAGGAAGAAGGGTCTTATCTAGCGAAACGATTGCTTATTTTCATTAAAAAAATACAATTTAAATACTTTTTAATCTCAAATGCTCGTCTTGTCTTTCTTTCCCTGAACTCTGTGTATTCTGGTTCAAGACAGTTAGTGTATGTCGAAAAACTCCAATCGTATTTTCTCCCTCAGCTTCAAAAATGATTTCAAAATCATCCTACATCGCTGCAGAAGAACAGACACAGTGTTTGCAAAGTGAACATGCAAAGATCAAACACCCTTAACAAAAAAGGTAAAACAGTGATATAGGATGATTTTAAAATTGAGGGAGAACATGAGATGGGAGTTTTTCCACATACACTAACTGACATGAACCAGAACAAAAACAGTCGAGGCAGTGTAAAACAAGACAAGCGTTTGAGATTAAAAAGTATATAAATTTTATTATTTTTATTAAAATAACCGGTCGTTACGCTAGATAAGACCCTTCTTTCTCGGCTGGGATCATTTACAACCGCATTTGTGATCGTTTGAAGCCGCATTTAAACTGCATTTTGGAAGTTCAAAATTGGGGCACCATATCAGTCCTTTATATGGAGAAAAATATTAGTGAAATGTTTCCCTCAAAAAACATAATTTCTTCTTACGACTGAAGAAAGAAAGACATGAACATCTTGGATGACAAGGGGGTGACTACATTATTTGTAAATTGTTGTTCTGAAGGTGGATTTCTCCTTTAAATCACTGGGGTATATTTGTAGCCATTGCCAAAGATACATTGCATAGGTCAAAATTATTGATTTTTCTTTTATACCAAAAATCATTAGGAAAATCATTAAGTAAAGATCATGTTCCATAAAGATATTTTTTAAATTTCTACTGTAGATATATAAAAACTAATATGCATTTTTAATTTGGACAACTTTTAAGGCAATTTTCTCAATATTTAGATTTCTGCACCCTCAGATTCCATATGAAAAGTTCAGATGCAAAACCAGCTAAAGCTATCTTGGTCAAAAATGAGATAATGATAGTGAGTGAATGCTCCTGACACATAGTATACGTCCATCAAATACTTTTACTTCAAACTCGCAAAATTCCAGCCTCAGCCCAATCAGAAGTACCAGTACTTAATTAGAAACCTATACAAAGTAGCCAGAAAGAAATGTTCATTTTAAAGAAAAACGTCAGATGGATTTAGAGGCTTTTGCATCTGAACTCTTCATATATTGAAATTAGTATCTCAGATATTGTTCTATCATAACATCAGTGGATGATGTATAAATCTCAGTTTTGAAAAATGTACCCTTATGACTGGTTTTGTGGTCCAGGGTCACATATGCGGGTGAATTTTGATGTGAGAGACAAAAGGAGATAAAGTTTTTCACTGGAGGAAGTGTTAATATAAATTATGGACTTGTATTTTAGTTAAAAATATCTTAATGATAGATTTGTTTTAGCCTAGGTTTGTTTTGTCTTCTCAAGATGTGAACTGATGGACTGGAGTGGTGTGGATTACTTGTGGATTATTGTGATGTTTTTATCAGCTGTTTGGAATCTCATTCTGACGACACCCATTCACCACAGAGGATCCATTGGTAACACAGTGATGGAATGACACATTTACACACATCTGATGAAGATACAAACTCATCCTAATCTTGGACGACCTGAACGTGAGAACATTTTCAGTACATTTTCAGTTTTGGATGAATCATATGTTTAAACCTTTTCAAGAGAGGCCTGGCCAAAACAACAGCATAAAACAACAACAAACATAAAATAAATGTGACAAACTATAATAACTCTTTGACTTGAGTTCTGTATTGTAAAATTGAAGGCAATAAATGAACTCCTCTGCAGGCATTAACAGCAACAGCATTATTGACTGTATGAAGCATGTAGTGAATGGTTTTGTTTGGTTTTGTCTGGTGTAGGTCCGCTAGGTGGGCTGCATGGATCGGGAATGTGGCTGCTGTACTCTCTAGCTGTTCTCTGCTACATCGCCGTCCTGCTGTCCAGTTCCTCTTTCTTGCTGGATTTCCTCGGAGCTGCGATCACTCACTCAAAGCTGGTGTTGTCACTGCACTGCTCTACAGGTGCATCACATTCATTTTAAACTTACTGCACTGTGCAACATGTAAATAGGGTTCAGAAGTTGTCAGTTGTCCATAAATCCAGTCTTATGCAAATTGTCCCATTAAGAATTATTTTATTTTTCATTGACACAGTATGCATTAAGCCAATACACTACAGCCAAAACCAGTGTTTTTTCATGCACTGGTCAGTTTTTAGTCTATTTTGCTTCCATAACATGTCTCTTCTTCCAGACTAGTGGAAAGAAAATGTCCAAAACACACATTTAAGTGTTTATTTCATTGCACTTTACATCTGTAGATTTCAATTCCAGTCCATATCTTTAAACAGTTTTTTCTCTTATATGCAGCAAAAATTATGTATTCATTTTATTTACATATTCATATATCATTCACACTGATTTATATAACATTTTACTCCTAAAACATACTAAAATGTATATTTTCTGGCTGTTGACAATATTTTTGGATTTATAGAGTGATGATAAGAGAAATCCGAAATATGATTCTAAACAAGAATTTAGAATCTGGCTTTATCCAATGGGAATGTATGCAAATTAGTGCATATTTAATTAGATAATGCACCATAAACTTAAAATTTCAGAAAGCTTGTAATAGAAAAATTATTTTAATGTGCTGTGATTTAATTAACTAGCAAAATATGGTGATATCAATTAGTTAATATTTTACAGTCTTAACCTGTGATGTCTTTTTCTTTAAATTCCCAAACTTTTTTTGTCAGCTGAACCCAATTGAGCTAAAATATTTACTTGAAGTCCCTCTAAGAATTTAAGTTAATATTTCAATAATTGAAAGCACATTCGCATGTTTATAGTCTCTGATGTCGGTTATCGTCTCACAACATGCTCGGAAACAAAATATTTATTAAAGCGTTTCATTTGGATTGTTTTATTCTTACATTTTTTAATTTAACATTTTTATGATATGTTTTCATGAATTCACAAACCCCATGCATTAAAGGAATAGTTTACCCAAAAATAAAAATTCTGTCATTAATTACTCACCCTCATGTCGTTCCAAACCCGTAAGACCTTTGGAACAGATTAACATAGAACATGAAGGAACATGAAGATGAACGAAGGTCTTATGGTTTTGGAACGACATGAGGATGAGTAATTAATAACAGAATTTTAACTTTTGGGTGAACTGTCCCTTGTTTGACCAAGTTTGACCAAATTATTCAAGTCAAGAAATTGAAATACTGTCTTATGATATTGCAAACATTTTAAGTCTATGGAATTACAGTAATGTAGCAGTGGACAGAGAAATGCAACATTTCTAGCCTGATGTGAACCTGAAGTATTGTGTTTTTTTTTACTAATGTGTTTTCTCACATTTCCCTGCAGCGTTCTTCTGTGTGGCGGTTGTGGCTGTGTGTGCGGCCTGTATGAGTGTGATTGAACGCAACCTGCAGCGAGGGAAGGCAGAAAGTCGCCCGGTTCTCTGCATGTCTGCAGGAGAAAGCTTTTACATCGAGATGTTGGGCCTGCTCTTCTCCATCGTAGCGTGCGCTTTAGCCCTCAAGGGTCGTCCTGAACCCATCAGGCCCTGTGACTACCTGAGCGTGCATGGAGCGGACAGCGACACAGAGCCTTTGACTGGTGGAGCTGAGAGGGAGGAGTAAACAGACAGAGGTTCACTCGAGTTATGCACTTCATTTCTGATGACAGAAGAACAAGAGATCAGGTGATCTCATCAGCGCATGCAGGATGAACAAAATTCAGAATTTAAGAATCGGCTCCTTCCGGTTCATGAATTTAAATTGATTTGGTCACAGCGTGCAGGATCCCAGCTAACAGGGAAAGTTCTCAAAAGATTATGAAAAAACACTAATAGAATTGGTGTTTAAAGTTTCCTAGTTTTTAATAATGTTCTCAAAACATTAGCACAAACATAATTTTCTGAAATGTTTGAATTGGAAGTTCATCCAGCTTCCAGTTTTTTAAATGTTGCTACTTGTTTCAGAACATTTCGAAAACATTCAGTTGTAATATTCTTGTAAAGTGTGCAAAATAATCAAATGGAATGTTCGTTTAATCAGAGGAAACGTTTTCAAATCATTTTTAAAACTATACATTTTAAATGTTCAGAAATAATATTTTCTTAATTGGAACATCAGCAAAATGTTCTTAGAACATATTTTTGTTAGCTGGGATGTAGTGTTGACAAATTATTTATTTAATTAAATTACAATTCAAAGGAATTCAACATTCACACAACAGTGAAAACATGTTTCCGTTAAAACATTGTGGTAAATATGTGTGCCTATTTATTTGCTGATATGTAGAGCTAATTTTTCAGAATTTATTTGAAATAATATTGTTAGAGAACCATATTGCTTTCAGATCATTTTATATAGTTTGGCTCTATATTTAAATCTCAGGGGTAAACTGAAGCATTCTGGGAAATTAATTATTTTATAGCATAATTATCCATAAATTCACATTTAATTTGTCGGGACTTTACAGTAAGATTCATGTTAGTAATGAATGACATTCAGACATTAAGTTTGACAAAAGTGGAAAACGCATTTTGTTCATTTTATAAATATGTGACCCTGGAGCACAAAACCAGTCTTAAGTCGCTGGGGTATATTTGTAGCAATAGCCAAAAACACATTGTATGGGTCAAAATTATTGATTTTTCTTTTATGTCAAAAATCATTAGGAAATTAAGTAAAGATCATGTTCCATTAAGATATTTTGTAAAATTCCTACTGTAAATGTATGAAAACTTAATTTTTAATTAGTAATATGCATTGTTAAGAACTTTAAAGGTGATTTTCTTAATATTTTGAATTTTTTTGCAACCTCAGATTCCTGATTTTTAAATAGTTTTATCTCTGCCAAATATTGTCTTATCCTAACAAACTATACATCAATGAAAAGCTTATTTATTCAGCTTTCATATGATGTATAAATCTCAGTTTTGGAAAAATGACCTTTATGACTGGTTTTGTGATCCAGGGTCACATATTAGTAACATTTTTAATAATCATAATAATTTTACTCCTTAAAATTGCATAAACGTTGTGTGATAAGAACATTATTTTTAGTGAAAAATGAAATGTCTTAATGAATTTCATTCCATTTTAATCCTACTTTATTGGCAATTCTGTATCCTGTTTGCCACTTTAATTCAAATTCAGTTCATATTCAATATTCACCTTACTGATGTTGCGGTAGGAACCAAAGAGAGGAGCACAATACGCTGATGCTGTCATTAAGTCATGCAGGATCCTATTTATAAGTTCAGAAATCATTTTTATGAAATAATGTGCATTTAGATGCTTTTGGTCAGAATAAAATAAAAGTGTTGGGCAGTTTTAATATTTCACTCTCTTTTGCACTTACTGACAAACACAGGAGGCATTTTGTTGCACAAATGCAAAATAATTAAGAGCGAAGATAGAGATGTGTCACTATCTGTCTGTTTAATTCCACAACGGAGAATTATGGAAAATTTAGATTTTCCTGTACATATGATATTTCTGGCATGACTTGAAGGCAGCATGAGATCCTTCAGTTACCTGCAGTGAAACTCACATGTGAGCAGTTCTGCAATATATATTTTCTGTGCAGGTTTTCTCTGCTTTCGGACCAAATTCAGAAACCACTGAGGGCACATATGGTTTTTCAGGGTTTTGAGAGCAAATATGCTCAATTATAAATAAATTCTCTAAATTAACACCATCCAGACCATCTCAGCCTTTATGTCAACATATTTCACATGTAAATAGAAGAATTCTTATAATACTCAATATAATCTGCTTTCCGAGATTCCAAACAAATGTGGTGTGAACAGAAAATGGACTGAGACCCGATCCACATTCAGATTGACTAAACTGTGATCGGAGTCCACTTTCTAGAACAGAACTAAATTCTTCTTCACTTCGCTTTTTAACTCAAGTGTGAAAACTAACATATTCAGGGCTGTTTTTATTTTCTTGTAATCAGTGCTGTAATTTCTGTAGAGAAACTAGTAAACAAATCAAACACCAATCCTCAACGTGCCTTGAGCTTCCTGGAAGAGCGTTTATTTGTAAAGTGCGTATCTAAAAAAAAGAGCTGTGAAATCAGCAGCTCCTCCATTAAACAACAACAAGCTTTACATTTTATTTATTAGTCACTTCCTGTCACATCACAGTGTTAGCTAACATTGACGAGTTGACGAATGATGAGTTCAACCTTGCATTTTTCTGTTTTTTTTTTTTTTCTGTTTATACTGTATATATATTCCCTCTTTTAATCAGAATAATACTGGACCATTTTTCTCAGTTTATTTAATGTTCAAGTATTTTACTGGAATTAAAATGACAGTTCTGTCATCATTTACTCAACCTCATGTTGTTCAAACCTGTATGACTTTCTTCTCATTAACAGGTTTGTCAGTGAATAACTGACTTAAATGTGAGTCTGTTCTACGGTTATAATAGTTAACTAAGAATGAAAGTAAGTACATTTTGTTACCTAAAATGAGGGTTACAAGTAACAAAAAAATTTCCAGAAAATTTAGCATAGTTTTCAGAAAATCCCTGTACGTTTCCAAAATTTTCTGGAAATGTTTCGCTTTTTTGCAACCCTACTTAAAATAAACATGAACTGAACTGAAATAAAATATTTTTAAAAATTAGGGCTGGTAAACGATTAATCGCGAGTAATCACATACAAAATAAAAGTTTGAGTTTGCCTAAATATATATGCATGTACTGCGTGTAATTATTATTTATTTATAAATACAAGCACATTCGTTTATATATTTGAGAAATATTTACAGGTATATGTATTTATTATAATTTTTGTAGAATTTGTATTATATATAAATAAAAATATTTTGTACACAAATAACATATTTCTCTTAAATATATACATTAATTTGTGTGTATTTATATGTACATAATAATTACACAGTACACACACATATTAGGCAAACTCAAACTTTTATTTTTTATGTGATTTATCGCGATTAATTGTTCGACAGTGTTAAAAAAAATGTTAACATATTGTATTTCAACAAGTTGCCTAGTCAACATTAACACAAAATAACATTATTCTGTTCACTTTTCACACAAAACAACGAACTTCAGAAAACATAATCCAAATCATACTACTGTTTATGTATGTTTAGATTAATTTTTGGACACTTTCTTGGTCCTTTGTGGAGCTTGACAGTCATACAGGTTTGAGCAGCATTTATGTGCATTTTTAATGAATCTGTAGTAGTTTAGTATTTCATTTGTCCTTATGAATATAATAACATAGACATGTCAAAGACTGTGAGCTATTAAGATTTTAAAGTACAAATCCACACAGAGTCTGAAGAGGATTAATACAGTTTGTTTATGTTTATGTATTTGTGTGAAGCCATTTTTAATTTAATGTTATATAAAAAAATAATTTCTGTTCCAAAGTTGATCTGTCATCACATGATGATCTGGAAAGATGACTGATCGTCCACAGATCTTCCTGTTGAAAATGCATCTCACTACATGAACTCTGAATGACAGCAGTGGAATCATGGGAAGCGGAGCTCCGCTGTGCCTTAATTTCTCAGCTCTCTCTCTAATTAGACTCCATCCAGCACCTCGTTCTCCGTCAGCCACCGTCACATGACACCAGCTTGTGCTCTAGTTGGACGGAGACCATCGCCATAGTAACCTTGAGAAGTTGTTGATGTCACCGATGAATTTGTGAATGGAGAGAGAGAAAACAGACTGAGATATGAGAGATAAAGACTTGATGGGTTTATTATAATGTGACGTTTTTCTCTTGTCTTCAGTCTAGTATTTGTGAATGTAAGTGTGAGTTGTGCATGTTAAACCATGATTACACTAAACCATAGCTTGTGCTGTATAGTATGAGTGCTGGTGATGTCAAATTGAAGGAAACTGGTTCTGATATTTGCACTCACAGGACCGTATGTATGTATTATGAGCAAATGTGTGCTCTGCTTCTGCTACTGAACAAGCACTGATCATCTCAAATGTTTCATGTGAGTTTGTTTTTAAAGCTGTGCATGCATATGTCATCATCATTCATTAAGATTGTTTTGTTTATGCCTGTTGAATTGAAGTGTATTGTTGCAAAAGACTTATTTGAACGTTCAAATGAAGATAATGCTTTGAACAATACAACAATCTCACTTTATTTCTTTTCTCTTGAGTGAAAAACTGTAACACTTTACAATAAGGTCTGTTTTGTTAATATGTTATGCATTCATTAACTTGAACTAATTGTAATATATATTTTTATAGCATTTATTAACCTTTTGGATTGGAAAAAAAAGTTGTTCTTTGTTTCACGACAGTAGAAATGAACATTTACTGTTATCAAATGAAACCTTATTGTACAGTGTTAGTTGCATGCTATTGCTTCTTATGTCTATCGATTGCTTTTACAGTAATCCTTGACTAGCTGGTTCAGGTGCTTAATGTCAGCTTAATTTAGACACACTAAAAATTTGATAAATAAATAATTTCAATAATAAAGTCAATTTTTTTTTTTTTTTTTTTTTTGGCAAAGTAGAACCTGGGGGCAAGATTCACCAAAAAAGAAAAAAAATTAAGTTTGTATGAATTTTCCTAAGTGCAAATGTGACCCTGGACCATAAAACTATAGTCTTAAGTAGCACGGGTATATTTCTAACAATATTGTATGGGTCGAAATTATTGATTTTTTTGTATGCCAAAAATCATTAGGATATTAAGTAAAGATCATCTTCCATGAAGATATTTTTTAAATTTCCTACCGTAAATATATCATAACTTAATTTTTGATTAGTAATATGCAACAATTCATTCATGTCCAACTTCATTTGGACAAATTTGTAGGTGATTTTCTCAATATTTTGATTTTTTTTTTTTTTTTTTTTGGCCCCCTTAGATTCCAGATTTTCAAATAGCTCTGCAAAATATTGTCCTATCCTAGCAAACCATACATCAATGGAAATTAATAAAAAAATAAATAAATATGATGAAATTAATGTGAAAAGTCTATATTTAAAAAAGCTGGAGGTAATCCTCACTTTACTGTAAAAATGCTTTTTTACTTCCATATTTTTTTTGTCTTGTTTCCAGTCCAGAAATCTAAAAATTCCTAAATCAAGAAGGATTTTCAAGCAATAATTATTGTCTTGCTTTCAGAAAAAAACAAGTCAAAATCAAGTGAGCTTTTGCTTGAAACAGTGAGGTAAGCAAAATAATCTTGTTTTCTGTTTGAAATAAGATTATTTTGCTTGTTGTAAGCAAAAACGTGATTTCGACTTCTGAAAAAAAAAAATGTTTTTTACATGTCTAGAAAAATCCTCGATTGAAGAATTTTTAGATATTTTGGGTAAAAGAAAGCATTTTTGCCGTGCATTTAAGATTAATGAGTACAAAGTTTAGCCTTTAGAGCAGGGGTAACCAGACCTGGTCCTGCAGAGTTTAGCTCCAACCCTAATCAAACACACCTGAACCAGCTAATCAAGGTCTTACTAGGTATACTTCAAACTTCCAGACAGGTGTGTTGAGGAAAGTTGGGAGATAAATTCTGCAGGATAAGTTTGGTGACCCCTGCTTTAGAGTAATCATGAGAAAGAAGATGACATTCTTAAGGGGAGACACTGCAGGCAAAAACACTGTTTTTTCATGCACCTGTCAAGTTTGAGATTTTGGGCTTTTTGGTTTTTTAAGTGTTTTTTCATACTAGTGAGAAAGAAAACATTCAAAAGACATTGTTAAGTGTTTCTTTCGTAGCACTTCAGTAGCACTTACAAATTTTTATTCCTGTCTATATCCTGAAAGTTTTTACGGAGGAATTTGAGCATATATAATTTGTTTGATTTTATACAACATTTTATTCACCAAAAATTGTAAAGAAATGTATTGTTTTCTGTCTGTCCTATTGTGAGTGACAAAATGAGATACCCAAAATTCCCTCAGTAAAAACATTTGATTCTAATATGACAACAATTACACAAGAAAAACTTCATCCAGTGTTTAGATTTTGTTCGATGTATGCAAATTAGCGCATATTTCATTAAATAATGCCTCATTTGCATATTTACATATAACATTTTTAAAAAACTTATACAAAAAATGTTTGCAATTATCAATGTAATCAGTCAACTGGTTAAGTAAGGTGATTAGTTATTTTTTTACCCTATTCACCTGCAGTGTCCCGCCTTGGCAAAATATCATCTTGATTCTTAAATTAGAAAATAAATGTTGAAATCCTCATGTTGTGACATTCTAAAAAATTCGGTGGTTATGCAGTGAGGGCCCTCGCCGTGCAGAAGGGGGCGTGTCCGACCGCGTCCAAAAGGGGCGGGGCGCAGGTGGGTGTGTCTCTCAGCTGATGCGCGCCGCTCGCGCTCGCGCTCTCTCCCTTTCCTCGCGCGCGCGCTTCATCTCCGTCGCGGGCGTCAGCGGCAGCGCATCGCGCGGCTTCACACGTTCGTTTACGCCGCAACAGCAGAGCAGCAGCATCCGAACGGACAGACAGACGGACGGCCGGCCGGATCCGCGGTGAGACAGTGAGTATGTTTGTGAGTGATGGAGACGCGGCGCACTGGAGTGACACGCGCTGGATGCTGCTGTTGTTATGGAGGGATGCGGATGCAGTGATGCATCATTTTGCATGAGCGGTAACACGCATTATGTAATGAGAGGCAAAGCGAGCGGATGCTTCGTCCTGTAGTCAGGTGAACGCTGGATCTCCATTGTGCTGCTGCTGCTGCTGCTGTAGCGCCACTGCATCCTGCACTGCTGCCGTCTCTGCCTCTGTTAAATGGAGGCACACGGCGTTTTATGTTATGATATTGAATGCATCCGTGCGTCTGCTGGTTAGTAGCGTCGCTAGGCCCGCGTTCGCTGCATTCACTGATTCACTGTCAGTAGATCATGTCCGGCTGCGTGAGGTGAAGATGCCTTTTTAGTGCATATTGTGATTCTGATGTCATCTGTAAAGCACGAGGGCTGTTTGTGTACAGGCCTCCATCTCACGCTTCACTGTCATTTTCTCCAGTTGTGTGTGTGTGTGTGTGTGTGTGTGTGTGTTTCTTTCAGTTGTACTGCGGTGTGTGTGAGTGTGATGCATCGACACAGTGTGTGTCATTCTGCTGCACTGCATGTTTACATCCATGCACAGACGTGCACTTGCGCCGATTCGCAGATGTTTGCTATGCAGTGATGATGAGGTTGTGCCGTGAATCTGATCTTGCATTATTGATAGAGCGGCTGAGGCTGATGTAATTAGGATGGCAATCTTTAATGTGTGTTGGGATATATGAAGCATGTGAGCGATGATGTAATGCCTGTGAGTGACTGACTGTGGTGGAGCGGGTAGTAGAGGCACGTGCCAGTGCTGATCTGATCCAGAGCTCTGCTGGACCAGTGATGCTACTGCACACCATCAGCACTGCTCCAGCTGACGTCTCAATGCGTTTGCATGGCTTTGGGAGAGAGTTTATGTGAAAACGATCATAGGAGGGCATGCATGTTAGTGTGCACCTTACAAAAAACATATTTACGCTTGACACACACCATGGTAGTATTGTGGTGTTCTTCGAAAGTGCCTCAGATGGCTTTGTAAATATATGGAAATCATTAAATGCTGCGATATAGATCTATGTGCATTAGACCAGAGATGAGCAGTCATGTGAGTTTTTTATTTTTAATGTTGCAACAGTCTTACACTGTTCATTATATTGATACATCGTAGCTGATTTTACCCTTTCAAAGAAGTACCATGGTAAACTCAAATATTTCTAATCAGATGAGCTGAACTGCTTCACATTCATTTGTGACCCTGGACCACAAAACCAGTCATGAGAGTCAATTTTTTAAAAGCTGAATAAGCTTTTCACTGATGTATGGTTTGTTAGAATAGGACAATATTGGGCTGAGATACAACTATTTGAAAATCTTCAATCTGAAGGTGCAACAAAATCAAAATATTGAGAAAATCTGCTTTAAAGTTTAAATGAAGTTCTTTGCGATGCATATTACTAATCAAAAATTAAGTTTTTATATATTTACTGTAGAAAATATCTTCATGGAACATGATCTTTACTTAATATCCTAATGATTTTTGGCATTGAAGAGAATTTAATCATTTTGACCCATACAATGTATTTTTGGCTTTTGCTACAAATATACCCGTGCTACTTAAGATTGGTTTTGTGGTCCGGGGTCACCTTTTTTTTGCTCTATATACTTTTGAATGATGATTTGTGACTCATTCGAGTCTATTTTTATGAAAAGCTAATACCTAAAGGAATAGTTCACCCAAAAATGAAAATGTACTGAAACTGTGCTCACCCTCAGGTCATCTAAGATTAGGATGAGTTTGTTTCTTCATCAGATTTGGAAAAATGTGTCATTCCATCACTGTCTTTGCAGTGAATGGGTGCCGTCAGAATGAGAGTCCAAACAGCTGATAAAAACATCACAATAATCCACAAGTAATCCACACCACTCCAGTCCATCGGTTAACATCTTGAGAAGACAAAAGCTGTAAAAAATAAATCCATCATTAAGACATTTTTTACTAAATTACAGGTCCATAATACTGCTTCCTCAGGTGAAAAAGTGGTTTTGGTCTGAATCAGGAGAGAAATCTGCACAGATCAAACACTTTTTACAAGCCAAAACAGCTCTAAAAAAAATATATGTGGCTGGATTTTGATGTGAGAGACAACAGGAGATGGACTTTTTCACTGGAGGAAGCGTTATTATGGATTATGGACTCGTATTTTAGTTTAAAATGTCTTGATGATGGATTTGTTTTAGCTTTTGTCTTCTCAAGATGTTAACTAATGGACAGAATGGGTGTGGGTTACTTGTGGATCATTGTGAGGTTTTTATCAGCTGTTTGGAATCTCATTCTGACGGCACCCATTCACTGCAGACTCAGTTAAATCTTAGAAATGAAATAGCACCCTGTAAAAATTCCTCTAGGATTCTTTATATAGTGCAGTTCATGGTTTTATGATTCACACAAGAGTAAGAGCAAGTCAAGCATGCATTTATAGTGAATGTTTACTTTGACATAAATGTCACATATTGCAAAAAAAAAAAAAAATGGATGCACTTGCAATTTATTTTCACAAATGAAAGTTGCCAAGATTATAATTGTAATTTTTGGTGTTCACACTATCATTTAGATCATTTAAATAACAGAACTGTCACTTGGAGCCAATTGTGAACGCTGCCGTTGTTTTCAGGATTTGCACAATCACACTTCAGAATCATGTCAGATTTGCTCTGTGTTTGGTTAATGTTTAACTCCAGAGATCATCATAAACAGGGTGCAGTTTCGATCCGCGTTGATATTTACACACCTCACACACACACGTGCCTCACACGACTGTTACCTGGAGAAGCTCCTCTTTGTCTTTTCCTTTCATTTTTTTGGGCATGAGAACTTGCAGTCTTGTTTTTTTAGAGGATACTTTCTGATAAACGTTCAGCATGAGGAGGAAGCAGTTGTGCATTTATAATTCTCGAGGGGCGCACGTATGTCGTTTATTTATCACTGTTTTCTGTCTCTTGAGCTGTCAGTATACTATCTATGTATTTCACTATGAGTGTTTAAACTGTTTTTGGTACTTTACATTTGGCACATGCTCGTCCACATTGGTTGTGTTTTATCGTAGTAAGGCTGTGATTGTAATATTATAAAGCAGCTGGTCGTGTTGTGATTGTTCAGTCCAGTGCTCCAGTGTTTTCACTGCACAGCACTCATATAGAGGCCGTTCACACTGTTTTTTTGGTTGTTTTTCTGTGTAAACATGCACTACATGTGTTTGAATGCTGCACTTGTGTCCTTTGCTACATCTGGTGCTCGACATAGCATTCTAAAAACATGTCACTCAAGTTAAAAGTTAAACTTTTCAAAAACTTTGCATTTTTTTTCCTATTCCACTGCATTGTTTAGTCCAAAAACACATTCTGTGTAAATTGCCCCAAAGAGAGCAACTATTAGTTTACAGCAAATTTTCCTGGGGTTCATAAGTTGATGAAAAACTAATACATTATTAAAAATAAAGGTTCTTTATTGACATCGATGGTTCATTGAAGATCCTTTAACATCCATGGAATCTTTCAATTACACAAAAAATTATTTTTTAGATTATAAAAAAGTTCTTCACACTAAAAAAAACTGTTCTTTTAAGAAGTGATCACTGAAAGGTTTTTTAGTATCACTTTCTATGGCATCACTGGGAAAAACCCTTTTTGGAACCTTTAGTTTTAACTAGAGTGCAATTAAATAAATCGTAGAAAGGTAAAAATAAAACTCTAAAACAGATGAAATTTTATTTTAAATAAATTGAAGTGGGAAAAAATATATAAATAACATACTAAAAAGATAAAATATTTTATTTGTTTACTTGAATGTCATGTGACCATTAAGCAGCATCAGAAACCATCAACATGCATATGTGTTGATAAATAAGTAAAATATTAACTTCAATCTCAGGGGGATTTCAAGAATATATTTGAGCTCAAATGGGTTCAGCTGACAAAAAAGTTAATCTGATTTTATGAGATCACTATTAAGTCATAATTATGAGATAAAAAATCAAAATTATGACATGCTAAGTCATTTGGCTTACAAAAAACTCTGGGAATTGCTTGTTTTTCCTGAGTAATAATTTAGTCACACTAAGTCACAATTTATATTTTATATAATTTATTTTGTATAAATTCTATCTTATACTTTGTATTGTGTGTCAAAATATTTTATTTGTTTACATGCGATCATTATCTGGCATCAGAGAACCATAAATATGTGAATGTGTTGATAAATTATAAAAATATTAACTTAAATCTCACCGGGACTTTAAGAACATATTTAAAGCCAGTGGGGTTCGGCTGACAACAAAAGTTTGACAAAACCGGTCAGATCATGTGTTCAGCAACATTTGTGACCCTGGGCCACAAAACCAGTCATACTGGTAAATAAATAAGCTTTTTATTGATGTGTGGTTTGTTAGGATAGGACAATATTTGACTGAGATACAACTATTTAAAAATCTGGAATCGGCTGAAAAAACACTAAGATTGAGAAAATCGCCTTTAAAGTTGTCCAAATAAAGTTCTTAGCAATGCATATTACTAATCAAAAATTTATATTATATATTTACAGCAGGAAACTTACAAAATATCTTAATGGAACATGATCTTTATTTAATATCCTAATGATTTTTGGCATAAAAGAAAAATAGATAATTTTGACCCTTACAATGTATTGTTGGCTATTGCTACAAATATAGCTGTGCTACTTAAGACTGGTTTTGTGGTCCAGGGTCACATTTGTGCCCTTAAAGGGATAGTTCATGCAGAATTTAAAATTCTGTCATCATTTACTGACCCTGTAGGAATTTCTGGTCCCCACTGACTTTTACGGTATTTTTCTTCAAAAAATCAACTCTTTGTTTACACACATTCTTCAAAATACCTTCTTCTATGCTCAACAGAAGAAATAAACTCATACAGGTTTGTTAACATGAGTAAATGATGACAGAATTTTCATTGCTGGGTGAACTGTCCTTTTTGTGTAGTATATTGTTAATAAAGTCACTAATGCAGTGTGTTGTGTTGCAGTGTGTGTGTGTGTGACCCGGCTCACTTCCCCTTCATGCCCGTGTGTGCTGGCGCTGTGGGCGGTGGAGTGAAGCGCTCGAGGCTCCTGGCATGGGCAGCGTAGGGAGCGGGGCCTCCAGTCAGCGGCCCATCACAATGCGCAGCGTGGGCACCCGCACCACCCCCAACGGCCCGCTGGCGGCCGCACCACCCCCCGCCTCGGCCCGCCGCCGCCTGGACGACCGCAGCTTCAGCGCCGAGCGCATCCCCGGCCCCAGCACCAAGACCAAGGGCGTCTCCGCCGACGAGCACAGCTACAACGCAGAGAGGGAATACCACGCAAACGCTCGCATCCACGCCGACGCGGAGCGCGCCGCGCCACACAACGCCAACCGCCAGCAGACGCTCAACGGCGAGAGGCTGGTGTCCAACGTGGTGTTCGCCAACGGGGCGCGGAGGGAAGGACACAGGCGCGGAGAGAGTCTGGACCTGTGCGGGAACAACATCGTGCTGAACAACGACAAGAACGGCAGCCATCAAGCCCCGCTGCAGCCACCGCCGCTGCACAAGGACAAGAGCAAAGCCAAACCCGATAATCACAACCCGCCCAACATCCTGCCCGTCTCGGGAAAACTCGAGCACGCACAGGTACGCCAACAACGGCCGTGTTCAGGAGATGTAAGTAGTGCGTCATTTAGTATGTTTTGTAGTGGTGCAATAAAGAACACAAGAAAATACTTAGCTAAGCACAATAAACCTTTTAGTCTTACAGCACATACATTTATGGACGCCCTGCTTTGGTGAATCATAATTGCGACATAAAAAGTTGAAATTATGAGATAAACTCAAAAATATGACATGATGAGATAAAAAGTCATAATTATGTCATTAAAAGCTGAAACTATGAGATACAGTAGCTACTAAATCATAAGTGTCAGAAAAAATCATCAAAATTATGACATACTAAGTTATAATTATGTCATTAAAAGTTGAAATTATGAGATAGCTACTAAACCATAGTTGGAGATAGAAAGTCAAAATAATGACATACTAGGTCAAAATTATGCAATAAAAGTTCTAGATGAGAACATACAAAGTCATAATCATTTGATAAAAAAAGTCATGATTTTGTAATTAAAAGCCGAAATTATGAGATAGAAAGTTAAAATTATGATATACTAGGTCAAAATTATGATAAAAAGTCATTATTATGTCATAAAAAGCTGAAATTATGAGATAGCTACTAAATCATAATTGTGAGGTAAAAACACAAAAATATGACATATTAAGTCATAATGATGAGATATCATTAAAAATTGAAATTATGAGATACAGTAGCTACTAATTCATAATTGTGAGTTAAAAATCCCAAAATGATAACATACTAGTTATAATTATGTCATTAAATTATGAAAAAGCTACTAAACCATAATTGTGAGATGAAAAGTTAAAAGTATGACATACTAAGTCAACATAATGAGGTAAAAATTGTAAATTGGGACATGACAAGTGATAATTATGAGATAAAAAGTTATAATTATGCCATTAAAGGTTAAAAGTACTAAACCATATTAAAGAGATAAAATAAAATAAATTAAAAGTCAAAATTATGACATGCTAAGACAAAATTCTGAGATAAAAATTCTAAATTAGGACACACAAAGTCATACTTGTGAGATAAAAAGGCAAAATTATGACAAAATTATGATTTAAAAAGTCACATTTATTGTCACAATTATGACATGGTTCTTGACTATAATAATTAAAATTTGGACTATCACTATCGTAATGTTGACTTATGTCATAATTTCAACTCTTTATGTGATAATTATGACTTTTATCCCACGATTATGACTTCATATGTCCTAATTTAGAATTTTTGTCTCATAATTTTGACCTAGTATGTCATTATTTTGACTTTCTATGTACAATTATGGTTTAATAGCTATGTCATAATTATGACTTTTTATCTCATAATGACTTGGTATGTCCTAATTTTGAATTTTTATCTCATAATTTTGATTATGTCATAATTTTTACTTTTTATCTTGCATTTATCAAGTATCATGTCATAATTAAGATGTGACTTTTTACATAATAGTTTTGCCTTTTTTATCTCAGAATCTGACTTATCATCATTTTGACTTTTAATTTAATGTTATTTTGATTTTATCTTATAAATATGGTTTAGTAGTTGAAATTATTTGCTACTAAGCCATAATTGTGAGATTAAAAGTTAAAATTATGACATGCTAAGTCAAAATTATGAGGTAAAAATTCAAAATTGGGACGTAAATCATAATTATGAGATAAAAAGTTATCATTATTCCATTATGCCAGGTTGAAAGTATGAGATGACTACTAAGCCATATTTATGAGATAAAATAAAATTAAAACTCAAAATTATGACATAATAAGTCAAAATTCTAAATTAGGACACACTAAGTCATAATTGTGAGATAAAAAGGCAAAACTATGACAAAATTATGATTTAAAAAGTCAGTTATGACATGATTCTTGACTGTAATAATTAATATTTGGACCACCACTATCATAATTTTGACTCATGTCATAATTTCAACTCTTTGTCATAATTATGACTTAGTATGTCCTAATTTAGAATTTTTATCTCACAATTTTGATTGTCATAGTTTTAAATTTTCGCAATTATCAAGAATCATGTCATAATTAAGGTGTTAATTTTTTAAATCATAATTTTGTCATAATTTTGTCTTTTTTCTGATAATTTTGACTTAGTATGTCATAATTTTGACCTTTAATTTAATTTATTGTTATTTTAATTATATCTCTTAAATATGGTTTTGTAGTTGAAATTGTGAGATAGATACTAAACCATAATTGAGATAAAAAGGCAAAATTAGGACACACTAAGTCATAACTATAAGATAAAAAAGTGAAATTATGAAAAAATTATGATTTAAAAAGTCACATCTTAATTAAGACATGATTTTTGACTATTATAATTAATATTTTGACTATCACTATCATAATTTTGACTTATGTCATAATTTCTACTCTTTATGTCATAATTGTGACTTTTATCCCACAATTATGGCTTAATGTCTCATGATTTCAGTATTTTGATAATTCATAATTACAAGTTGTATGTCATAATCATGACAAAGTATCTCATCATTTTGTCTTTCTGTCATATTTATGAAGTTATCATAATTATGACTTATCTTGTAATTTCAACTTTTTTATCATAACTATGAATTTTATCTTAGTATCTTACAATTTTGACTTTTTATGTCATTGTGATTTACTAAACATTTCTTATGTGGCAGAAATTAGCTTCCATATAAATCTGGCTTACACTTTTGGGATTAAAACCAGGCCTTCTAATTTTTAAACAAGATGGAGAAATTAGGAAGATTTAAGCTTCAGAGCTGTTTCATTCGCCAAAATCAAGATGAAATGAAATAAAATATAAATATTGGTTGAAAAACTTAATTTTAAAAAGTTACCTTGCAACAAGCTGACACACAAACTAAACATGACAAAAGCACAAAAAAAATCAATGTATCAATGAATAAACAAATCAATAAAATGTAAAAATAAAGGCTAATGAAAAAATGTTAATATATAGCTATACTAAAAAAAGTAACAAAAACTGAATTGTGTATTTGATGAATTTCTGTGTCTGCAGACCAATGACTCCCTGGTGCGTCCGTCAGCCTTCAAACCCGTGGTGCCCAAGAGCTTTCACTCCATGCAGAACCTGGTGTGTCCCCTCCAGACCAGCTCCGGGACGGCCGGCGGTCCGGGCAGCAGCGGTAGCGGAGGCAGCGGGGGCGAGAAGGGGGGTCCGAACGCGTCCGGCCCGCAGTGGGACCAGGACAGTCCCGGCAGCCGCGGGACACACGCCGGCGCGGGTCGGGCGGGACAGGGCAGTCTGTCGGACTCCGGGAGGAACTCTCTGACCAGTCTGCCCACGTACACGGGCTCCAGCTACGGGCCACCGCCTGCGCTCGGACCCCTCAGTGCCTCCACCAGCCACATCAACCGTCTGGGCACCGTCGCCCTGGACAAACTCGACAAGCCAGGCTACCAGAACGGCCTCAGTGCATCGGACAGCGGCCGCTCCTCCTCAGGCAAGAGCTCCTCCTCGTACCAGCGCCTTAGTCATCTGAGCGACGCTCCGGCGCCCCTGAGACCGTCTCCGTCCTCCGACGACGTGATTCAGGACCTGGAGGACCGTCTGTGGGAGAGAGAACAAGAAGTAAGTAAGGTGACAGAACTTTATAAATTCATTTGCATTATGTATGTATATGTGACGCTGCTCCACAAAACCAGTCTTAAGGAGCACAGGTATATTTGTAGCAACAGCCAAAAATGCATTGTATGGGTCAAATGTATTGATTTTACTTTTATGCCAAAAATCATTAGGATATTAAGTAAAGATCATGTTCCATGAAGATATTCTGTAAATTTCCTACCGTAAGTATATCAAAACTTAATTTTTAATTAGATATAAGCATTGCTGAGAACTTCAAAGGCAATTTTCTCAATATTTTGATTCTTTGGCACGCTCAGAATCCTGATTTTCAAATAGTTGTATCTCGGACAAATTTTGTCCTATCCTAACAAACCATACATCAATGCAAAGCTTATTTATTCTTTCAGATTATGTATAAATTTCAAAAAACAGACCCTTATAACTGGTTTTATGTTCCAATGTCACATATGGCATTATATATTTGTCAGCACACTTTCTACTTGAAACTCTTTGTAGTTATAGACAAAACAAAATTGCAAAACTTTAAATCTTCATTGATCTTTTTGTTTTGTTTTTTTGTTAATTTTACATACAACATTGGATTTTTATGTCATTTTTACATTTTTTATTTAATTTTTAATTTTAATTTACATTTTTTGTTTTACATTTATTTAATTTGTTTTTACTCCGTTGGATAGTTTTTAAATTGATTTTTACATTTACATTTTTTTTTTTAGTTTTGCATAATCTGGATTTTCTTTTCTTTTTTTTTTTTTTACAAACAGCTTTGAGGATCTTTTATTTTATTGTATTTGTAGTTATATATTTTTTAAATACCTTTTCATTTTGGACCATTGGATTTTTATTTTGGGATATAACATTGCACATTAATTTAATTTAATTGAATTACATTTTCAAAAGATGTCTTTAATTTTGCATACACCATTGGAAATCTTTATAGTTTATTATTTGTTTATTTAATTTATTTAAATTTGCATACACCATTGAAAATTGTATTATTATTAACACATTGGATATGACTTTTGAATTACATTTATAACAGATCTGCTCAAAAGTGTGAAAGTCAGCAAGTTTAACTAATCCTGAATAGAACATTTCCACCTGGAATCTACATGCCTTTTTTACATTACTAGATTATTATTATTATTATAGGATTTTTCTTTAGATGTGCTGTAATTCATGTAGCTAGATATAGAAGAAGTTCATGCAAAGTTGCATATGAATTGCAATCTGACACATGACATGTGAGCATGCAACAACACATCAAATCAAGCATGCATTGTTTGAGACCGTGTTCCGGCGCATTTCGGCCACTCTGCCCTCCTCACAGGTGATTCACATGCGGCGTAACCTGGACCAGAGCGAGGCGGCCATCGTGCAGGTGTTCGAGGAGAAGCAGCGCGTGTGGGAGCGCGAGATGGAGGAGCTGAGGCAGAACTACGCCGGGCGGCTGCAGCAGGTGACCCGACGGGCCCAGCGCACACAGCAGGCCCTGCAGGCGCAGATCGCCCGTCTGCAGCAGGACAAGCGGCGGCTGCAGGACGAGATGACGCTGCTGCTCGCTCAGAGAGAGGAGCTGGAGAAGAAGTGCTTGGACTTCAGGAAGGAGCAGGCCGATATCCTACCCAGACTGGAGGAGACCAAGTGGGAGGTGAGAAAGCATAGATGGAGAAAATATATTTCATGAAATCACTGGTGAAACATGTACTATAATATAGTGAAATATTTGTTGCTTTTGCAGATGAATATCCAGATAGCTAAGATTGCACAGGGTTGTATACAGTAGCTGTACAGTATGCGTGTGTGATGTAAGGTGTTGTGTGTGCAGGTGTGTCAGAAGGCGGGCGAGATCTCTCTGCTGAAGCAGCAGCTGCGGGAGAGTCAGGGCGAGGTGACGCAGAGGGCCGGAGAGATGGTGGCCTTGCGAGGGCAGCTGAAAGACCTCAACGCCCAGCTGAGAGAGCGAGAGGAGGCCGAGATCAGCCTCAAAGAGTCCTTCTGCACCAAAACCCTGGAGCTGGAGCGCTGCGAGGCCGAGCTGCAGACCATGCTGGCCGAGGTACAAACACTGAATTTAAAAGCATCACAGAAAATAATGTTTGATGTGAGTTGTGTATTTGCAGTGGGAATTGAATGTGACGACAGAGAAAGACTAGATGCCATAAAATAATGTAAACACAGTAAACAGACAAGCGTCTGTGCATTATGGTATTCTCAATGCAACAAACAAACAAATGGTGTGAGCAGTTCAGTCTCAATGACTCTTATGAAGTGATGAATCACTCAAAAACCTGTTTCTTTGTTTTGTACACAGCATATCGTTCCATTAAAACTTGACCTTTGGGACTTTATCTAACAATTAAAATGATACATTGTAACAATGTTTTAACTGTCATATCACATTTTAAACAATTCAGATAATACAATGTAACAATGTTTTAACTGTCAAATCACATTTTACTGTTCTTCAGTAAGTCGCTGAAAAAAAAAAAGTGTTTCGTAAAATTTTGACACAGGAAGTGACATTATTCTGACACCTTTTCTGCAGCATTTTCTCAATTTTTACACAATTTTAAGTTCATTCATCAATCTCAGCCATTCATCCCTGTTACTAAAGTTAATGTAAGATAGCTGAATTATTGTGGAAACTACAATATATATATATTTAATCTTGCAATCAGATGGCTTATTAATCATCTTATAATTCAGCTGAGCAAAAGAGGAAGTTTTAAGGATCTGGTTTTTTTTTTTTTTTCATTTTTGACAACATAAAAGCTTGATTATTAACATTTGAAAGTGAAGAAATAAAATGTATTTAAATTAATAATATTAAGACAGTTTAAATATTAGTATTGTAATTTTACTGTTGTCCAGAAAAAAAGATTATTATTTTTTACAGTGTAGTAATACAAAATACAATATTTTTGTTAATAATAATAACAATAAATAAATAAAAACAATTAATTGTTTGTATTATTTAATAATCATATTAATATGAAATCACAAATTGTGTAGCCCTACAACAAACATTGTTTAAAAAGTTTTATTTTTTTAAACTGCATTTTAAATTACAACCAGTGATTTGATGCAGGTTACTGTAATTTCACAGTTGTACTGTAAAATAAAAAATATTATTATGTTATTTTTCTTAAATACTTGTTTTGTTTTCATTTTAAACTTAAATATTTCTATATAAAAAGTTCTTATTTTCTTTAATATTTTATTAAATAATAACTTTTGTTTACTATTTTAGTAATAATAATCATTAAATAAAATAATTATTTTTATTATCTTATAGTAATAACCAGTGTAGGGGGTAATTCAGTGTATAACTCACGTTACTTGTAACTTTTTTCAAGTAACTAGTAAAGTAACAGATTATTTTAAAAATAAATTCTGAGCTTCTTTTTCAAATAAGTAACCCACATTACTTTATTTTCCCATTTATTGACTGAGAGCTCTCCTGTCCCCATGTTGAAATAAATGATAAAATGTAACTCAAAAGTAACGCAATGCATTACTCTTCATTAAAAGTAATGCAATTGGTTACTTTTTCATAGAGTTATGCAATATTGTAATGCATTACTTTTAAAAGGAAAGTTACTTTTGAGTTACATTTTATCATTTATTTCAACATGGGGACAGGAGAGTTCTCACCAACACTGGTCATAATGATATGCAATTACAAAATTGTGCAGCTGTTTTTTTGGATCAAATTTTGAATACCAATTGCTATCTTTATACGAAATGAAGAGTTCAGATGCAAAAGCCTTTATGTGTCATCTGAAATGATTTTCTAAAATGAGGATTTTTCTCAGACTCTCATGTGTAGGTTCGGTAATTTCACTTTAATGGTAATGAATAGATTTTCTTGCCATTAAAGTGAAATAACTGAACATAAATGTAGGATATGCTCATTTTAGAAAAAAATTTCAGATGGCACTTAGAGACTTTTGCAACTCTTCAAATATTGCAATTAGATAATTGTGCGCTAGATACGTCTATATTTTCGTTTCTGTGTCTGTAGGTGACAGTGCTGCGGGACAAGCTGAGCGCGTTTGAGACGGAGGTCACGCGGCTGAAGAAAGCCCTCAGCGAACTGAGCAGCAGCTCGAGTCGCGCCAGTGAGCCCAGCCTGGCCGACATGGGTCAGCTGGTGGCGTCCCGCAGCCGAGAGCGTCTTCTGTCCCCTCCGGAGACGCCCACGTCCCTCCCGTCCCTTCCGGCGCTTCCGGCGCCCGACCCGCTGCTCACGCTGCAGAGCGACGACTCCAAGGTGCAGTGGCAGGAGTCGGGCGACCTGAGGCGGCAGCTGGAGCGACTGCAGGGCGAGCTGCGTCTGGAGCGGCAGCAACGCGAACGCCAGGCGCTCACCTTCGCCCAGGAGCGCCAGACCTGGCAGGACGAGAAGGAGCGCGTGCTGAAGTACCAGGCGCAGCTGCAGCTCAGCTACGTGGAGATGCTGCAGAAGAACCAGGCGCTGGAGGAGCGTGTGGACAAGCTGGGAGCCCAGATCGCCACGCCGTCGCCCGCCTCGCCCCCGGCGCCTCCGCCCCTGCCGGAGCCCCCCGTGTCGGTCTCCATATCGCTCACCTCTCCCACCCCGCCGGCGGAGGAGAAGAAGCTGCCGGAGCTGCACCAGCTGGCTCCGCCGTGGCCCGTGCCGACCCGACTGGAGAGGATCGAGTCGACGGAGATCTGATGCAGCCCCGATTACAATAGCATTCAGTACAATCCAAAAACTAAACCGCTTCCGAGGACTGTCCAAGGATGCCCTGCTTGTCTGGGGCAGGTGTGTGGGTTGAGGGCAGGTTCGTTGGGTAGTTATGAGAGCGTGTGTGGCCTTATCAGCTGGTTTAGTGCAGAGGAGCTGGCCGCAGGGTCAGTAGCCAAGCGGAAAACACTCAGGGGTTTATGGGGAACCGGCATTCACAGACTGTTTCAGCTTTGTGTTTTTACAGGCGCGAGGGTTTAGGCTATTAATAAGTCACCATCTTTCGTAGATGCGCTCAAGAATATCCTTATAATGATGACGGCATCTTCTGTACTCTGCAGCCTTCAAACAATCAAGACTAGAGTTAACAAACTAAAACTGCAGGGAGTTTCTCTTAAAGTGAAGATCTCGCATGGTGCTCAGACGCAACGCGCCATCACGTTTAGGACCAAATCTTAGTGCCAGTCTCGAGAGTGTTTATGTCGATGTTTGTCGGGCCGCAGAAACATACTCTACGCAAGTACACAGACGTGCGGAACAAATGGAGCGGATTATTCATAAGATTCAGTGCTTTTGAAGGAAGTCTGTTATGCTCATAAAGGCTGCATTTTTGATCAAAACTGCAGTAAAAATGTGAAATATTATTATGATTTAAAATAACAGTCTTCTATTTGAATATCTGTTAAAATGTAATTTATTTTTGTGATCAAAGCTGAATTTTCAGCATCATTACTTTAGTCTTCAGTGTCACATGATCCTTCAGAAATCATGCTACACTCTAAAACAAATGTTTTGGCTCATCAAAAAAATTAATGCAACAAGTCTTTATGACTTGTGACAACAAAAAATCACAACTTCACTGACTTGAATAAACTTAATAATTTGTAGCATAATTTTTTTATTTTAGTTCCAGTTAATTTTAACATATCTATTATATAAATCTTATCTATTATTTTTTGTGAAAGATCAGTTGATGCAGACATTTTCATTACATTTTGCATTAAATTTTACATTTCAGTTTATATTACATGCAATATCCAGCTATGTAATCAGAATAAAACATATCAGTTAACAAAGAAATTTCTATTTAAATTACACTCAGTAATAGAAAGTCTATTGAAATAAAAGGTGTTACAATTAAAATTTTAAAAAATCAGCTGACGTAGAATTTTCAGTTTAAATTATACTCAATGTTAAGCAGATTTAATCAAAATAAAAAGTCAGTGAATGCAGAAAAATTATTTTAGATTACACTCAATATTAATGACGTAAATAAAAAATGTGAAAAATAAATTCATGTAGAATTTTCAGTTGAAATTACAATCCATATTAAGTTGATGTAATTACATCCAGTTTTAATTTTCATGGAAACCGTGATACGTTTTATTTTTCAGGATGCTTTCATGAATACAAAGTTCAGCAGAACAGCATTTATTTGACAGAAATCTTTTGTTACATTATAAATGTCTTTACTGTCACTTTTGATCAAAGCATCCTTGGTGAAAAAGAAATGTGAAATCTTACAGACCCCAAGCTTTCGAATAGTAGTGTATCAGACTCAGAATGCATTGTTGCGATGCATAATGAATTGCTGTTCTCAGAATTCAGTGAAACAGAGTTTGCGTCCGTGTGCTCGAATAGAGTATATTTGTAGGCCGAGGCCTGGTGCGGGACAGAGGAGCGCTCAACCCTCCTGCTCTATTGCCCAAAGCAGCGGCGGAGGACGTGTATTCATTTCAACTCAGAACGTACTGTATCACCTGAATGTTGTTTTTGCCCTTTTCTATGTTTTGAGCAATGTAGAGTAAACTAGAACGAGAGATTGAGATTAAAAAACAAGTCAATATGTTAGTGCACTTGATGCTTCGGTCTCAGACCATCCTGCTTTTAACTGAGGACTCGGTTGTTGTGAACAACAGCTGCTGAATGAGGTTTGGTTGATGAAGCTGCTAGACAGACGGACGGCGGCTGAGCCAAAACTGTGCAGAGGGCGACGGGTCAATCTCGAATTAGTCGACGGATTATATTTGAAGATGACTTTACATTCTTCCAAAAAGAGCATATAATATGTGTCAATGTATACTTACTGAAAGTATCATTTAGAATATTTGACTTTAAAAATGTCATATGCAGTAGATTGAAGTGATGATTTAAATGTGTTGAAGTAAGTGCACAGTGCACACAAATCACGTGGAATATCGGAAGGCTTTGTGAAGACTGAAATGTGGGTTGTGTGGTAGTTGAGGACTGAGAATGCCATACGACGCGTACTGTTTCTGCAGTGTGTGTATTCTGTGCCGCTTACGTCAGAGCGCACTGCACGCGATACTGTTTCCCACAATGCATAGATGGCTTGACTTTGCATTTGCAGTGTGATGAATGAACGGGAAGTTTGGTCGAAATGCAAAATAACCTCACTATATATAAATTCACAATTGTGAGATATAAACTAAAAAAAAAAAAATACAAATAAATAAATAAAGGGTAATTGCAACGTTTTATCTTATAATTCTGACATTTTATTTGCAGTTCTAGCAATTTTGACTTTTTTTCTTACCATGCTTACCATCTTACCATCAGAATTGAGATATAAATTCATCATTGCAAGATATAAATTCAAAATTGTCAGACAGAAAGTTGCAAAATGGAGGAAAAAAGTCAGAACTGTGTGATATAAACTCACAATTTCCGAGAAGAAATAGTTAAGCTTGTTTCCCATTTTTTTCCCAGTTTAAATCTTGAAAATCTGATTTTTTTGCAAGATACAAAGTTAGAATTATGAGAAATAAAGTCATTATTGCAAGATATAAATTCACAATTGTGAGATATAAACTCAGAATTGCGAGATAAAAAAAAGTGAATAAATAAATAAAGGGTAATTGCAACTTTTTATCTTATAATTCTGAGTTAACTTGCAATTCTTAATTTTCTCAAAATTGCAATACATGAAGTTAGAATTGTTACATAAATTCAGAATTGCAAGATATAAACTCACAAATCAGAGAAAAAAAGTTCATTGCAAGATATAATCTCAAAATTGCGAGATATAAATGTGACAATCAGAAAAAAAGTCTGAATTGTGAGATATAAATTGACAATTTGTGATTTTTAATTTGCTGTTCTCGCAATTCTAACTTCTTATCTTACAATTCTGACTTTTTTCTGAATTGTGAGATATAAAGTCATTAATGTGAGATATAAACTTGCAATTTGTGCAATTTGTGAAATATAGTCATTTTTGTGAGACAAACTTGCAAATCAGAGAAAAAGTCTGAATTGTGAGATAAAAAACTTGCAATTTGTGAGAAAATATATATATATACACAATTTTTTATTTGCAATTCTAGCAAAAAAATCTTATAATCCTGACATTTTCTCAAAGCCAAAGTAAAGTCATTATTGCGAGACATAAATTAAAAATAGTCACACAGAAACTTCCAAAATGAAGGGAAAAAAAGTCAGAATTGTGAGATATAAACTCACAATTTGCAAGAAATAGTTTAGCTTGTTTCTGCCACAGAAGAACAATAAAAAAGGTAACTGAACTTTTATTTTTATGTTGAGAAAAATGTACTATTTTAATACTATTTTAAATTCGCTGTTCTCGCCGTTTGAACTCATCTTACAGTTCTGACTTTTTTCATAATTGCGAGATATGACTGAATTGTGAGATATAAAGTTATTAATGTAAGATACTACAAACTAAAAAATGCGAGATATAAACTATAAATCAGAGAAAAAAGTCAGAATTGAGATATAAACTTAGTAGTATAAATGTATAAACTTATAAATAAAGTTATTATTTGCAATTCTAGCAATTTTTACATTTTATCTCACAATTCTGACATTTTTCTTCCTCTGTACTGAGATATAAAGTCATTACTGCAAGATGTAAATTTAAAATTGTGAGATACAAACTCATGATTTGCAAGAAGAAATAGTTAAGCTTATTTAAACATAAAAAGATAATTGTGACTTTTATCTTTTAAATTCAGAATTACAAGATATAAACTCACAAATCTGAGAGGAAAAGTCATTTATAAACATGCAGTTTGCATGATTCATATAATATAAAGTCATTATTGTGAGGTATAAACTCAAAATCGCAAGGTATAAATGTGAAAACCAGAAAAAAAGTCCGAATTGTGAGATATAGTCATTAATATGACATACTATAAACTAAAATATGCAAGATATACACTTGCAAATCAGAGAAAATTGAGAATTCTAATTCTAATCGGAGAGAATTGAGATTCTAATTCCAATTCTAATTCTGAGTCCAATTCTAGCAGTTTTGACGTTTTTCTTGCTCAGTATTGAGATATAAAGTCATTATTGCAAGATGTAAATTTTAAAATCACAATTTGCTAGAAGAAATAGTTAAGCTTATTTCTGCCACAGAATAAGAAAAAAGGTATTTTTATCGTACAATTCTAACTTTTTTTCCCAGTTGCTAGTTTGTATCTTGCAAGCTGACTTTTTTCTTGCAATTCTGAGAAAATGAAGAATTGCAAGATAAAGTCTTAATTGCAACTCGCAATTCAGAGATAAAAAGTCAAGCTTGTTTCTGCCACAGAATAAAAAAAGTACATTTGTGATCTCAAATTCGCAAGTGCAAGTTTGTTTCTATATAAAAAAGCCAGAATTGTGAGATTTTTTTAAAAAAAATCGCAGTTCACTTTATTTCTTTATTCTGTTGCAGAAATAAGCTTCCATAGAATGCCGTTTTTTTATTATATGTTGAAGGCAACACAGAGTTCTGAATAAAAAGTGCTATGTTGCATTTTTAATACAAATTTGCAATCGGTTCTAGAACGATTGTATGATGATGGTTCCGTCGTCTCACTGGAAATAGGAGGTCAAGCGTGCAGTATGCAGTGTGCTCTCTTGTGTAGAAACAGCACAAGTCGCATGGTTGTATGGTTTTCCGAACACGGCCAGATAACAAATGCACTACAGGCTCCGACGAGGGACAAATGCTATGGTTTGCTATAGTAGCGGTAGCGTTTCACAGAACACCTTTTGTCACAAAGTCTTGAAATAAGCTACAGAAGTTATTCCATCGAAGCAGATGGATGACTTTGACACGTATTTGTTTAACCCAGCCACCCTTTTTTTTGACGGAGTCACACGGCAGCACTAACGAGCCAGATTCCCTCTCTTCGGCATAGGAAACGAATCTCGGAAACAAGCACAAACAAGCGATTTCTTTCCCTGGACGCGTACCGCCGTAGAAATGCAATAGAAAGATTGATGTGGAAAACTCTGGTCCCAAGGCTTTTCCCAACGCTCGTGCCTCTTCTTTTCTCTCATGCCATATTTGAGATAATCATTGCAGCTTTATGACACTAGGTGTTTGTTACGAGAGAAAGCTTTAGATGGACGCCACACCTCTGCTGTCTTTGGCCACATTTGCTGCTATGTGCTTCTGTTGTGTCCTGCTGTGTTCTTGGTAGAGACAAAGGCAGTCGACTGCATGTAAATATCACTGTTCCTTATGTGTACAGAACTATTCTATCCAAATATACCGAGCTAATGCGTGTGAATACTTTTGTGAAGTAATGAGACTGACATGTCAGCTTTTATTTTTCAAAACTATTAATATAGGAATATAATATACATATATGAATCTTAAAACCTTCGATCGGCTATATTACGGTAAAGTCATACATTCGAGAGTCCCGCGTCTTTTCCCTTTCTCGATCGGTTCTTGAGACGTATGGGCGGGTGTGCCATGCCACTGAGGTTTTTGTAAACATTTCATTTTTTCCTTTCGTTCTTTTTTCAGAATTTGCTTGGAAAAAGCATATCTTAGCAAATATTAATTTAAATAATAAAGATGTGAATAAGAAAATATAGCTGTGTCTCTTCATGGTTTTCTTTTCAAATAAACCTCCACAGGTTGAGTGTACGTGTGTCCATAGAAAATGAAATCAGCAAAAACTACAAATTTCATTTCTCAACTACTAATTAAACTGCTCACATCTTTTATGAAGTATTAGGTAAAAAAATAACCTGCAAGGTGAACTAAACTATAGCAGAAATAATTATTTTTAATGACTAATTGCTTACGTTTTTGTTTTATAATTTGTTTTTAGATTTTAGAAAATGATAGTACACTAAACTCATCTATTGCCAAAAATCATATTTATTTATTTATTTATTTATTTATTTATATATAAGTAGCACAGGGATATTTGTAGCAATAGCTAAAAATTCATTGTATGGTTCAAAATTATTGATTTTTTTTTAATGCCAAAAATCATTAGGATATTAAGTAAAGATCATGTTCTATGAAGATATTTTGTAAATTTCCTACTGTAAATATATTAAAACTTACATTTTGATTAGTAATATGCATTTCTAACAACTTAATTTGGACAACTTTAAAGGCAATTTTTTCAATATTTAGATTTTTTTTTTGCAGATTACAGATATTCAAAATAGTTACAATTACTAGTACAATTACTGCTAATACATACATTTATTTATTTATTTATTTTTTATCTTTAATTGTGTGTATGTGTGTGTGTACTTGTTTTTGCTACCTTGTGGGGACCAAATGTCCCCACAAGGATAGAAAAAACGGAAATTTATGACATTGTGGGGACCGGCCTGTAAAAAAAAAAATGATTAAAAAAAGTAAATGATGTTTATCTGAAAGTGTAACGATGCAGACATGTTTTCTGTGAGGGCTAGGTTTAGGGTTAGGGTTGGGTTAGGGGATAGACAATATCGTTTGGTCAGTATAAAAACTATAGAAGTCTATGGAAAGTCCCCACAATTCACAAAAACAAACGTGTGTGTGCGTATGTATGTATACACTGTGTGCAGAATTATTAGGCATGTTGATATTCTGGTCAGATTTTTTTTCCAAACACATTTTACCAATTCCAAACCACATCAGTCTTAATAACTACTGTTAATTTTGTATTTAATCATTTATATGTGATATATAATTGTCCGTGAAGGCTGGAAGTGAAAAACTCCTTATATTCAGGTGTGCATAATTATTAGGCATGTTTTCTTTTACAGATAAAATGAGCCAAAAAAGAGATTTAACCCAGACTGAAAAGTCCAAATTATTAAATGCCCATGAGAAGAATGCAATACTAATGCATTACAAGAATTTGCAAAGTTAAGGCTTGACCACTGGACAGCGAAATGCTGACCAGAAAAAACAGGTGGAGAAGAAAAGACGCATGTTAACTGCAAAAGAATTAGGAATTAAGGTGAAGAATTAGGTGTGACACCATCAGGAACCGTTTTCCAGAACTGCAACCTACCTGGAGTCTTCAGAAGTACAATGTGTCAGGTTCTCAGAGACTTTACTTGGTAAAAAATCCTAAAAAATGCCCCTGACTTAATAAGAATAACAAGCTGACGTGTTGTGAAAGACATGAAGACAGGTTTTTTTTTTTATAGGCTTTATAGACAGATAAGTTGAGAGTGACTCGTGAAGGACAAGCATCACATTCTCTTGTACCTCTGATTCAAGAATTTATCTTCCAAAATCTGGCAGTAAGTTTTGGGAGTTCATTTTAGTCCATCTCTGCAAGTCAGATTTTTCAGGATAGGAGACTAAACATGAACTCCCAAAACTTACTGCCAGATTTTGGAAGATAAATTCTTGAATCAGAGGTACAAGAGAATGTGATGCTTGTCCTTCACGAGTCACTCTCAACTTATCTGTCTATAAAGCCTATTAAAAAAAAAACCTGTCTTCATGTCTTTCACAACACGTCAGCTTGTTATTCTTATTAAGTCAGGGGCATTTTTTAGGATTTTTTACCAAGCAAAGTCTCTGAGAACCTGACACATTGCACTTCTGAAGACTCCAGGTAGGTTGCAGTTCTGGAAAACGGTTCCTGATGGTGTCACACCTAATTCTTCACCTTAATTCCTAATTCTTTTGCAGTTAACATGCGTCTTTTCTTCTCCACCTGTTTTTTCTGGTCAGCATTTCGCTGTCCAATGGTCAAGCCTTAACTTTGCAAATTCTTGTAATGCATTAGTATTGCGTTCTTCTCATGGGCATTTAATAATTTGGACTTTTCAGTCTGGGTTAAATATCTTTTTTGGCTCATTTTATCTGTAAAAGAAAACATGCCTAATAATTATGCACACCTGAATATAAGGAGTTTTTCACTTCCAGCCTTCATGGACAGTTATATATCACTTACAAATGATTAAATACAAAATTAATAGTAGTTATTAAGACTGATGTGGTTTGGAATTGGTAAAATGTGTTTGGAAAAAAAAATCTGACCAGAATATCAACATGCCTAATAATTCTGCACACAGTGTGTGTGTGTGTGTGTGTGTGTATATATATATATATATATATATATATATATATATATATATATATATATATATAAATGTACATTTATGTGTGTTATATTATATTTATATATTATATTATTATATATTATTATTATATTTATATTTATATTAAGAAATGCTGGGACTTTTATTTTATTTATTTGTAAGGTAGTACCGAATGTCCGTTATCATTGTATATATAAATTGTAAAGAATAAAACACACAATTTACCATGTCATCTCGAATGTGACACAATGTTAGCAGTTAATAATAATAATAATCATCATTTCTATGGATCATCGGTGCAGTAGCTCCATTGTGCGCATGCGCGCTGTATCATTTTTGTCTCCCGCGAGCTTCCGTAGCGCGCATGACCTGCACTTCACTACATGCTGTACGTGCTGTCAGTGTGGATTCAGCACAGAAATGAGTGTTTTTGCTGCGTCTCTTCATGAAATAAACACCTGACTTGAAGAAGACTGCTTGAAGAAAACGCGCTGAAGGTTTGTGCATCATTCTACAGTCATTCGCGCTCAGTGTGTTGTTTTCGGTGTAAATGTGGATGAATGAGTTTCGCTGCTGTCAAGGACGTGCTGTAACTTAAGTTTGGTTAAAGATGTTTCGCCACACGGAAATAACGCTATGATCATCTCGCTTGTAATTTTCTTGCTGTGTAAACGCACATTATAAAAACCCGTCATTTCGCGTAAAATAATGTGAATAAATTCTTGTTTGACGAAAATAAGTAGTGAATCTGTTGTTACGGTTTCTTAAATGATCCGAGAATCCCCCATATTATTTTTAATGTTTAAGGGTTAGATTGTCTTTTATGGTCTCTTTATAATCTTTTCTGTGTCGGTCAGTTTAAAATACGAAATCACAAATGTAATCGATGACATAGATTGTTCAGAAATAAATATGAAGCATTTGTATTAATAATGTATATTGTCCTGGCTATTCTTTTCCATTCACTAACAAAAAAAAACATACCTGGGATTAATTGACTACTTTTTTTCTTGAATTATTAGTCTTATAAAAGCATTCACAGACCCAAATTTAAAGTCACCAATGAATTAAAATTGTTACAATTCTTATTGCAGTTTTGATTATACAAGATTTATCCATGCACATTATTATTTTTTTAAAAATTCATACATAGTCTTAAATCTTAAAACATAACATAACTTAAAACATATTCATCACATAGGGAAGAAATGGCATCTTTAGATATAATCATAATTATAATTTAACTATAAAAATATTAAAATATATAATTAAAACAATATTTGACAGTTTTTTAAAAACAATTTTTTTTTTGTTTGTTTGTTTGTTTGTTTGTTTTTGACAGTTAAAATATTGTTTAATCACCTGGCCGATATATACACTACCAGTCAAAAGTTTTTGAACAGTAAGATTTTTAATGCTTTTTTAACATTTAAATTATTTTTTTTTATCATTAACATTTAGTCTCCTCTGCTCACTAAGCCAGGATTTATTTGATCCAAAATACAGCAAAAATTCTAATGTTGTTAAATATTTTTACTATTCAAAATAACTGCTTTCTATTTATATATATTTTAAAATGTAATTGGTTGCTGTGATCAAAGCTGAATTTTCAGCATCATTACTCCAGTCTTCAGTGTCACATGATCCTTGAGAAATCATTCTAATGTGCTGATTTGCTGCTTAAGAAACATTTAATTATTATTATCAATATTTAAAACAATTTGTTCAGGATTCTTTAAATAGAAAGATACACGGATCAGCATTTATCTGAAATAAAAAGCCTTTGTAACATTATGCACTATACCATTCAAAAGCTTGGAGTCATTATCTTTTTTTTTTTTTTTTTAAGAAATTATAGAATTAATACTTTTATCTAACAAGGATGTGTTGAATTGATCATAAAGACATTTATAATATTACAAAAAATTTCTGTTTCAGATAAAAGCTGTTCTTCTGAACTTTTTTTATTCAACCTGAAAAAATTCTACTCGGATGTTTTCAACATAATAATGATAAATGTTTTTGCAAATAAGAATATTAGAATGATTTCTGAAGGATTATGTAACTGGAATAATGATGCAAAAAAATTCAGCTTTGATCACAGGAATAAATTACATTTAAAAATATATTTAAATAGAAAATAGTTAATTTAAATAGTAGAAATATTTCAAAACTTTACTGTTTTTGCTGCACTTTAAATCAAATAAATGCAGGCTTGCCGTGCAGAAGAGATTTCTTTTATAAAACATTAAAACTCTTACTGTTCAAAAACTTTTGACTGGTAAAGTTTTCTTTGCATTTCAGCAAGCTTGTGTATATTTCATTTGCTATCATTGACTTGACTAATCTTAAGACGTGAGAGTCAATGATAGTATAATTCATGTCAAAACTCAAGGCATCATATTTGAATGGATTTTAGTTCCTGTTTCACAGATTTAACTGAAATATTTCATAATTTTATGATCCTTTCCAGTGCCTGCTGTTGATGTCTGCGACCGTGCTGTTTCATCATGTGGCAAAGCGCTGTCTTTATGCCCACATGCGCTGCATTTCCCTCTTCAGATCCCAACATTTATCATCAAACGTGGAAAATGGAGAGCAAAAGAGAGAAGAAGAAACAGAAAGCATGTTGGTGTACAACCCCTCAGCTTACTACCAGAGACCAACGTCCCGTTCCTCCACCGTGGGCCGCTCAGAAACCGAAGAAAACTTGTCTCGTAATCTCCCCTTAAACCCTGCATTCCGTCAACAGCGTAGCCCGTACAGTATTAGCGCCTTACGACGGCTCTCCAGCACTAAGAACGCACAAGCCGTTTCAACCCCAAATGCCACCAAAGAGTCAAGCGTCAACAACGACCCACGAGCCTTTCAGAGATGTCGGCCTGAATACCGCAACATGACCCATGACCCATCCCCACGCTCGTCTACTGTAGACCTCAACGAGGCCTTGTTAGTTCTTCATAAAGTCACGGTGCAAAAAGGCAACATGGGACCTTCAGAAGTATCTATATTCTTGTCCAAACTTAGTCAGATTCCCCAAGAACAAACCGCGGTCGTAAGAGGCGACAAACGATTCAACATGCTCCTGCGGTACAGTGTGGAAATCCTGGAAAACTTCACGACGCCGCAGTTATTGGATGTACTAAGTGCCTTTGTAAACTTAGGTTTGCCTCAATCCAATAGCATTCTGGGATTGTACGAAACCGAGTTCTGTCGGCGAGCCAGCGAGATGGAGCTTCACCAGTTGCTGCTGGCCGCCGACTGCTGGCGATGCCTCGGTCGGGTTGTTCCTCAGTACCTCGAGAGGCTCTATGACAATGTGAGCCGAAACTTTAACCAGATGGGTGTTCCAGAATTGGTTCAACTCTTGTACATAATCGGGGAAGGCAGGAGATGTCCGGATACCCTCGTTCAACCCATCGAGTCGTTACTTATGCGTCATCTGTACCAGTTGAAGCCTGAAGAGCTGAGCGCTGTTTGCTTGGGCCTCTTCAAATCACAATGTTCCCTGTCCGAGAGAGCGACCCGCCGGCTTATGGACAGGGCGCTTGCTGTAGTTGAGGATATGAGTGATTTTGCCATTGTTAATGTTATGAAGCTTATGCGATTTAGCTATCTAGACCATCTCCCGTGGTTGGAGGCCATGGGATCGGAGGTTCCTCGTCGTGCACCAAAAATGGAGGTTCAAGGCCTCATGCATGTCGTCTTGGCTTGCTCCGCTCTGCACTACCGGGATGACCGGATTCTCCTGGCTGTGGCTGAACGATTACCCAGCGTGGCCAATCGATACCGGAGTAAAGATGCTGCAAAGTTGCTGTGGGCCTTTGGGACTTTGGGAGTCCTTCCCAAACAATGTCCCAACCTTTATCCATGTCTCACTGCGATTTTACGAGAACGCCAAATCGAGTTTCAGCAATACCCTGAACATTTGTTGACAGGTCTGCTTGGACTTGCTTTTGCTGGTCTGCTGCCCGAGGATCTGCTCAGTTTGGCTTTAAGCGAAGAGTTTGTCAACAGAGCTTGTAATTCCCAAGAGCTTGAATTGAAAAAAGACTTATTCACCTTAGATGGAACTGTTGGCTTGGAGTTACCCAAGTCAACGGTCCCAAGACTTAGTCTTGCAATTCGTGAAGAAGTAACCAAACTACTATGGGATTTCGCTCAATCAGATATCTGCCAGAAGCCTGAGGTGCTCGAGGCTGAAGATGTGTTGAGGAATCTACTGGGTGGAGAGATGTTTGTGCGCAAGCACATGATACTTCCACACTTGCGCTCGATTGATCTAGAAGTGCACTTAGATCGAAATGACCAGCCTGTTCCTGTATCCTCCGGACCTTGCCAAGAAAATCTCAGCTCTCAAAATGTGGATGCAAGGCTCTCCGGAGTTACCATTACTGACGACCTACTAGCTCAACTAACTAATACACGAAAGACTCCAGTGCAGGCATCTAATCAGTCCCTCACAAAGATTCACAGAGCTGAAGCAGTCCGTGAAAGAGAAAGTATTTTTAATGTTGGTATTGATTTGACAGGACGATCTTCTGATGGTGCTGACCAAATCCCGTAAGCGTTCGCCTCACCTAGATGATTCTAAACCGTCGATTCAGAGACTGGCTGTTCAAGTGACACATAGGAATCACTATTGCTACCGGACTGAGCAGTTGCTTGGATTACATGCACTGAAGAGGAGACAGCTTGCGCTGGCCGGATACAGAGTTGTAGAGTTGCCCCATTGGGAATGGTTTCCCTTGCTGCGACGCTCACAATCGGAGAAACTGGCCTATATGCACTGCAAGATATTCAGCTGTTCTGACTCCAAAAATTAGATTAATTGAATTCTCTACATATTTAAACAACCAGGGTTTATTCAACCTACGCTAACATTTCTGCAGTGGCTAACGTTTGTTTTGATGAAACGATTATGTGATTGTATTGTTGCACAAAGTCAATAAATGACAAATTGTGCTTTACAGTGTTTATCTAGTTTTGCTTTATATGAGTGTTTTTATTTTGCTTTATTCTTTGATTTTGTCATTATTAAAGATGATTAGATTAACCATCCTGTTCAAAACTGTGTATAACTTTTGTGTGGGGGTCAAATTGAGCCATGTTGGTTTCCATGCAAATTGCCAAACCAAAAAAAAAACAAAAGAAAAAAAATCAACACTATGGAAAATACCAAAGATTCAACTAAAAACTGAAAAACTCTATTGTAGCCTATCAGAGACTAAAAAGTTTGTGAGGAACACAATCTTTTTTTTCATATTGTGTTATGGGGCCTATTTGACCAACATATCTGTGGTCAAAATTATTTTTTGTATTTCTTTTTTATTTTTTGGTCATGACTACTACTTTGCAATGTTCTTTTTTCTTAGTTTAAGTATTTATTGCTGTCTGAACTGTGCCTTTTGTGGTGTCTGGTTCTCAAACCCTGCGAGGGTAAACGAGTTTCTCAGACTTATTTTCAGTGCTACAACAATCTAGTACCCTAGTGCAAAAAAAATCCCTAACAATCAAAATCACCTTTGGATAAATCAAAAGGCAAGTCTCAGTTTCAGGTAAACTTTGACTCTTAATTTTCATAATTTTGCATCTATTTCATATTTTAGTGTTTGACAAGCTACAGTAAAGGTTTTCTGTTTTTACCTGAATTTTTAGAAATGTTGAATTTTTTTTTTTTTTTTTTAATGGAAGCCAAAATACATCTGTGTGATGAAACTTTGCATGCACATTCATGCCCCTTAATGAGAAATATTCACAAAATTTCAAGAACAAATAAGTAGTTTATCCAGTATTTTGATCAGTTAGCAAATGTGAGTGTGGGTCAAACTGATCAACAAAACAGGATATACAGGGGTTGGACAGTGAAACTGAAACACCTGGGTTTAGACCACAATTAGTATGCCGTTTGGCCTCCTTTTGCAGCCAATACAGCATTATTTCATCTTGGGAATGACAAATACAAGTCCTGCACAGTAGCCAGAAGGATTTTGAGCCATTCCTTTCACAGAACAGTGGCCAGGTCGCTATGTGATGTTGGTGTATGAAAACATTTCCTGACTCGCTCCTCCAAAACACCCCAAAGTGGCTCAATAATATTCAGATCTGGTGACTGTGCAGGCCATGGGAGATGTTTAACTTTACTTTCATGTTCATCAAATCACTCTTGTCACCAGTCTTGCTGTGTGTATTGGTGCATTATCATCTTAATACACGGCACCACCTTCAGGGTACAATGTTTGAGCTATTGGGTGCACAAAGTCAACCTTCACACTCTGCTCTTATTGGTGGAATGTGCGATCAGTAAAGACTGGCCACCAGGCTGCATAAATATAGCCATGAAACCTCCAACACTATATTGGCCAGTGTTTCAGTTTCATTGTCCAACCCCTGTATATATATATATATATATATATACAGTAGTCACCATTTGAAGTGGATCATCAAAAGTTCATCAAAGTTGTCCTAAGACAAGAATTGTTTTGGTTTTCAGACAACTTTAATGAAAGGTTTAGATCCACTTCAGATGTTGACTATGATGTTGGCGCCATAGCCTTGGGGTTAGCATGTTGACATATAGCACCACTGTGGGCGACCTGAGTTTGAATCCTGGCTTGTGGACGTTTCCTGATCCCACCTCTTCTCTCTCTCCCACTTTGCTGTCTGAATAAAAATGCTAAAAATTTGTCTTTAAAAAGGTTACTATATATAGAAGAGGCTAGTAGACTTTTGGAGAATAGAGAGCATTATTAAAGGCTTATATTTTGGATAACAGTTGGATTTCAAAAAAATTATTTCATTTTTTATTTAATGAAAATCTTCATTTGGCTTCGTTCTATATGCTCCCTAAAATCCATAAGAATTTAGAAAACCCTCCTGCTAGACCAGTGTGATCAGAGGGAATGGTAGTTTAACAGAACCTGTTTCCAAATATATTGACTATTTTATCAAACCATTTTTACTTTCATTACCATGAAAGTAAAGCATATATTCAAGACACTACTGATATATTGAAAAAGATTCAAGAGTTGAATAATATTGGTGACCATGGATGTTTAGTCTTTGTATGCAAATATTGGTCATGAGAGTTACCACCAGTTTCTATTAAATCTAACAAAATGGACACTTAACTATCTTACATTTTTATTTTTGATATCTTAAAACATAAAACATTCTTAGATTAACATACAAATAAGATCTAGTCTATTTAACATGTTATTTATAGATTAGAATGTTCTCAATGTAAGGTGTTTTATATTGTGAAAACAAAAAGACAATGACTGGATCGATTTGGCTGAACACAAGTAGACCATCAGTGGTAGTAATGAAGAATGACAAAACACTTTAAATGAGTGCATAAAAGTAATAATTCAGTCCTTAGAATACAAGGTATTAATCATGTTAATAGGCTACTATTAGGAAGTGAAACAGAGAACTTAAATTTACCAAAGAGAACATTTTAAATTGTTGGTCACATGACAACTGTTTACTAATCAGCTGACTTAAGGAATGAAACTGGTATCACTTGTGCTGAGTTTATTGTTTTTTGTCTCCCCCAGGAATGCATGAGCTGAAAGGCATTGAAGAGATTTTTTTATTTATTTTTATTTTATTTATTTTTTTTATTTTTGGATGTAGTCATCTGATAATAAATGCTTTTTAAAACTGAAACAGTGTTATTGTCATCCTAAAGTTTTCTTTGAAGTACTATTATAAACCCTAAACTATTATTGGTCTTTGTTTGAAGATCATTTTATCCATTCACTGGCATCTGAAGGATCAGGTGTCTGATCAGGTAAGTGTTCTAGCATAACTTTAGCGCCCTATCTTTATTTTGAAGTCCTAAGAAATGTTATGTTATTAAAATATTTTTGTTAGCCTACCTTGAACGAGACACCTTTTCCCACGCTTACCTGCTGGGATTGTCCATGAGAATATTTTCATGTAAAAATAAATAAATAAAAAATGATGCAATTTAATTTCCAATGTAATATCGTGATAGTATTAGTTATTTAACCTAATTCATTTAATAAAATATTCTAAATCAGTTTACTTAGGTTGATCAATAAGAAAAACCAGGTGTGAAATAATTTGTTTGCATGCAGACAGTTTTTATTTTCAGTCAGGTTTTGGTTTGTGCAGTAAGTATTTATTAGGTGGGCATGAAATTTATTTTTTTTTTTTTTTTGAATTGTGATTATGAGTGTGAGAGAGTATAATTAATTGTTTGGGCTTTGTGCTGTACTTGTAATTAAAACGTTGCATAGTTGGGTCTAGTGGTGATACACATGAAACTGAAACTTCAAAGCGCGATCAACGCAAAGCGAAAGCTCGTTTTCTTTTCAGTCACGTGAATGCTTTACTTTAAATGCTTTGTGTGTCGGAATGTTTTATCAAGATCTTGATCTACGGGTTTATGAAAGTTCAAGTCCGTTTACTAACATTCAAATATTACGTTATCATATATTATTATGCCATATTAAAAGTATAAAAAACAAAAATCAATTGAAGCACTATTTAGGCTACTTGCCTAAAGCAACTCTGTTGGTATTATTATTATTAATAATAATAATAATAATAATAGCCTATTATTATTGTTGTTGTTGCCAGGCCTATACTACTACTACATTTGATTTATTGCCACACTTTTAATTTATAAACTGTATTATCAGAAAACCTAACACTTTTATTTTTTAGTTTTATTTAATAGGGATTCTGGCTGTTAATTTTGACCTGCTACAAAACGGCACTGTTTTCCACACTCCTGATGCTTCGAATCTTTTCCCGAAACAATTAGAGAAAGATACACATCTTCATCCCTATTTCAGTCTGCAGAAAGAATCTCTATTGGGTGCAATTTAGTAAAATCATTTAGTGAACTCTTGGTTTGTGAGTGGGCACCAGACGTCTATTACTAATTTGATTATTTTTAGCCAGATTCTGATAGGGATTTTTGATATTTCGATTGTGATAGGGTGAATTAAGGGTGACTGAGACTGATGTTTTAAATTTATGTCAAGAAACCTTGCACAAGGCGGATTTTTAAAAACTGTCTCAATCACACTTAATTCACTCTATTTCTTTTAGCTAACAGTATTAAAGGCTTTCACTGACGCAGGACAATCTGAAGCAGTAAAGCGGTGGCCGGTGTTAGATTTTCGGGTTTCTAAGATTCCCGGTTTCAGTGGGCGGAGCATATATGAATATTCATAAGTTTCCCAGACATGTGCGTGGAACTGAGAAATTTAGGTGAGCTCAGCGACATAAAACACAGTTGAGACTCAGAGAAAACACGACAGTCACAGGGAGGAGAGAGATTTACACAATTTAGGCAAGTGCTTATACAGTTATCAGGTAAGAATTATATCTATAATCAACTGAACCGATGGACTACTTGCACAACTACTACAAATTTTTAGTTTTTTGTTTGTTTGTATTTAATTAAGCAACTGGGCATATAAAAACAATATCAGTGCATTTTGTATTAGAATATATGTAACAGATAAATGAAAGAAAAAACATTATGAAGGGTCTAGGGTTTTTCCTGTAAATCATATTCTTCTAAAAAGGACAAAGTATTTATTGTATTGTATTGTATTGTATTGTTTCACTTTCAAGTTCTCAGATTTGTATATGAAATTTTCCCAGCACACAGATGTTGTTAACCAGGAAGTCATCTTTGTATTTGTATTATAAAAAGTCCATAGATAAAGTCCTTTACAATGAATATCAGACCATAAAACAGGAGTGGGAAACCTTGATCCTGGAGGGCTGGTGTCTCTGCAGAGTTTAACTACAACCCTGAAAAAAAAATACCAACCTACAGGTATGTGCCAAAAAAATTTGAATATTGAGGGAAAGTCCATTTATTTCAATAATTTGTTTCAAATAGTGAAACTTGTATGTTACTCCTTGTACAGTTACTCCATGGCTATTAAACCAGGTACTGGTAGTTTTGGCTTTGTGGGCAGGTGCCAAATCCTGCTGAAAAAATAAAATCATCATCTCCAAAAAGCTTGTCGGCAGCAGGAAGCATGAAGTACTCTAAAATTTCCTGGTAGACAGCTGCGTTGACTGTGGACTTAATAAAAGACAATGGACCCACACAGATGACATGGCTCCCCAAACCATCACTGACTGTGGAAACTTCACACTGGACTTTAAGCAGCTTGACTTTTGTGCGTCTCCGGTCTTCCTCCAGACTCTGGGACCTTGATTTCCAAATAAAATGCAAAATTTGCTTTAATCTGAAAACAGGACTTGGGACCACTGGGCAACAGACCAGTACTTTTTCTCCTCAGCCCAGCACAGACGCTTCTGACGTTGTTTTTGGCTCAGGAGTGGCTTGACACATGGAATTCTACAGCTGTGTCATGCAGACGTCTGTATGTGGTGGTTCTTGATGCACTGACACCAGCCTCAGTCCACTCCTTATGAAGCTCCCCCAGATTTCTTAACCGCCCTTGCTTGACAATCCTCTGAAGGCTACGGTCATCCCTGTCACTTGAGCACCTTTTCCGGCCACATTTTTCCCTTCCTCTTAACACTCTGTTAATATATTTCGATACTGCGCTCTGTGATCATCTGGCTTCTTTTTCAATTGCCTTTTGAGACTTTTCCTCCTTATGGAGGGTGTCAATGATGGTCTTCTGCACACTTCTGTGTAGTGAACTAATATAACATACAAGTTTCACTTTTTGAAACAAATGATTGAAATAAATGGACTTTCCCTCAATATTCAATTTTTTTGGCAAATACCTGTATATCCTGAAGACCTTGATTATCTTGTTCGGGTGTGTTTGATTAGGGTTGGAGGTTCAAGGTTCCCCACCTCTGCCATAAAGCATCCACATACATACAGTAAAAAAACGGATGATTTGTGGTTTCAATATCATCTCCAAATAAACAAAAATTTAAAGTTTTAAAAACTGAAGTCGCATATATTCACTGGGTGGATATATCACACTTAAATTGTTACAATTTCTTTAACTTTGGGGAATAAAGGAATTTATTTAATTAGCTAGACAAATGATAGAGTTAAGGATGACTTTATTAATAGATTCAAATTTGGTTTTGTTGTCATTCTCTATCATTTATTGGTAGTTGTATTACACCAAAACACTGGTTAAAATTGTGTAAATGCAATGAAAACCAAAACATGCTAAACCCATTGCACATTTTTGTATTAATATATTAAATGCAGTTCACATCATTAGATGCCATTACATGTTAAGTGTCTGTGTTATATGTATTCTTTTACTGATTTGCAGGGTTCTATTGATTTTATTTGATTTTGTTTGTTTTATGCAAAGCTTGTCTGAACAGGCCAATAAGAGACTATTACCTTAATAGCACACGCACATCACAGAGACATCTATTTGCCTGCATTTACATCTGCTAAAGGTATTTTTAGAGTGTTTGTACATCTGCAATATGTCTATAGGACGTTTCCTATCATATGCCAAATAGACATTCATCAGATGTCCTGACCTGTGACCTTTATTTTTAAAGTACTCTCTACAGGAATCAGTGACCATTTGACACAAGATCAGCATCAAAATGCAATTACTTTATGTGTTCCTGCTGGTGGCCGGTAGTTTCTGCTGGTGGTTTTTCACAAAGGACAGCAAGAAGGAAAGGTACAAGGAAGAACATTTTTACAAGGAGGAACGTTACAGGAAAGAAATTGTTGGGACAGTGATTGGAATAGACCTTGGGACGACCTACTCATGGTGAGAATGAGTTTGGATTCAGATACAGGGTTCACAGGATCATTAAAATGTGTGTGTGTTTGTATATTGTTTTTGTATATATGGTATAGTTTTTATTTACATTATTTATGTAATTATATATGTTAAATATATTATACATTTACATATACATATATACATAAAAAAAAAATGTATTTATTTTGTTTATTTATTGTTTATTAATGTGTTTTTTTTTTTCCTAGTAATACTTAGCATTTAAACATTTCTCTATTATTTATAAATATCATATGAAGTTGTACTATTTTATTTATGTTCCAGTGTTGGAGTGTTTGAGAACGGCCGTGTTGAGATCATCGCCAATGACCAGGGAAACCGCATCACTCCATCATACGTGGCCTTCACCGCTGAAGGTGAGCGTCTCATCGGAGACGCTGCGAAGAACCAGCTGACCTCCAACCCCGAGAACACCGTCTTTGACGCCAAGAGGTTGATCGGCCGCACATGGGGCGACAAGTCCGTGCAGCAGGACATTAAATACCTGCCTTTTAAGGTACCATTAAATACCTGCCCTTTAATCTGCCAGCTTGTGTTTGAACTGTATTCATTCATTCATTCATTCTTTCTTTCTTTCTTTCATTATTTATTTATAAAGCACATTTAAAAACAACCCAAGGTTGACCAAAGTGCTGAACAGATCAAAAAACTCAGATAAAAACAAAATCTATAACAGTCTATAAAATAACATACATAAAATTAGAATAATACATTAGCCCTTTAACTGTCACTCCTATTTTTGAACACAGACATAAAAATGCACTATCCAGACTTAAATTTTTATAATTCATGAATGAAAACATTTGTAATATGACTTTGATGTACATTTTTCTGTGGTAATGCAATGTCTGATTTTAAAATGCCTTTCAAAGGATGAATTTCGAGGTTTTAAGGTTTGAACTGATATATATTTTTTATGATATCTAAAGCGTGAAAGGGAAAAAGGAAACGAAGAAAGTCTTTTGTGACAAAGATCAGAACTCATGTTATGATGTAGATTTTTAAAGTTGCACTCTTGACGTATGTTAATTTATTACTTTTCCTACATAATTTATAACATAAAAATATGGTAAAATATCTATTTAGGAGTTTTAGTCCTTTCCAACGATGTGTTTGTCATGATTATATTAGGATTTATTTGTAATATGGTGAAGTAAACTTAGGCGTCCCACAGAGTGGATGGAGACAGTTAAAGGGTTAACAACCCAGACTAAGTAAATGTGCTTTAATTTTTGATTTAAAAGAGGAGAGTGATGGCACTATTCGAATCGTTACCGGCAGACTATTCCAGAGTTTAGGGCCCCTATTCACAAAATATCTTAAGGCTAAAAGTAGCTCGTAACTTGCCGATTTAGGAGCAAATCTTAAAAATAATGGCATACCTGTCAAGTATCCCGTTTTGGCCGGGAAAGTCCCGTAATTTACCCTTCTTTCCCGCCGTCCTCCCGTATTAGTATTTTCCCGTAAATCTCCCGTATTTGAACCTGCGTTATTAAAAAAAAAAAAAAAAAAAAACCCCCCGCCCCCCAAAAAAAAAATCTGAGCTCTGTCAATAGCCTCGCGATATCTGCCACCTGCAGTAGTCTACTACAGGTACTGTAGGTGGCAGTTGTCGCGAGGTTAGTGTGTGAGGTCAGATGATGAGTTGATGAGTGACGACGCGGGAAAAAAGAAGAAAAAACAGACAGATGATGGACGCCAGGACAGAGAAGGAAGGCACTCCTGCAAAAAAACCAAAACCCTCATGTAAATACCGCGATCAATGGGACAACGAATTTATATTTCTGAAGAAGAGCAGGGTGGGAGACAGTCACGCGTTCTGTAAAATTTGTAACTGCGACTTTAGCATCGCACACGGGTGAAGGAATCATTCCTGGTGACTTTAGCTTTCTTGTCACCTGTTTTAAAATGTAAGGGATACTGGAGCTTGGTTGGGGTGGTGGGACTGCTCGCCGACGGCGCCGGAAAATTTCCCTTATTTTCAAATCCAAAACTTGACAGGTATGAATAATGGGCGTGCCAGTCCTACTAAATTTAGGAAAGTTTTTACTCTGCTAGTGTTTCACAAAGCGTTTTAGCGCTAAAACTAGCTCCTAAATCTGTGCAACGTAAAGACTGATTTATACGCGTTCGCTTGGGTTTGTGAAATCACGGAATTTCAAATGAACTGTTCGCGTGTCACCGCATTGATCACGAACAATTTTAAAGCTGTTTTGGCTGAACAGGTACGCCTGTACAAACACCTCTATAATCCATCAATGCGTGACCATAGAAATAGTCAGATGGCAAATATCTCTTAGAGAGAAATCGCGACCAGCGTTGGAAAGGACGAAAACTTTTGCAAGAAAGTTTGTGAAACTGTACATTTTAACACTATTGTGTTGGTTGTACTGTTGAAGACTGTTGTAAAATTGAATATTTCTTATAATTGCTTTTGTTAGTGTTTCACATTACTTATTTTCATAGGCGTAATTTACGGGTGGGATGGGTGCCCTGGTGAAAAAACCAGCATATGCTGGTAGGTTCTGTTTTGATGCAGGAATGCTGGTTAGGTAGGTTTTGATGCTGGTTTAAGTTGGTCCTTTGCTGGTTTATTCTGGTCATGTTGCTGGTCAAGGACCAGCATGAACCAGCAAAGGACCAACTTAAACCAGCATCAAAACCTACCTAACCAGCATTCCTGCATCAAAACAGAACCTACCAGCATATGCTGGTTTTTTTCACCATGGGACACTTTTTGCAAGGCTCGATATTGTCCCACCACTTTTTTGAACATCTTGCGGCACCGACGTACCTAATGCTGATGAAACATTCCTTTCTGTTAAACAAGGTGCTGACGCTGAAATCGGTATTTTTTTCTGAAATCATGCTTAATGTTCGTTGCGATTTTAATTAGTGACGGAACTTTCTCAATGCGGCTCGTGCTCAGTGTTCACACACTAGCGCTTCAATCCATCGCTTATGACTCATTACGGTTAAAAATCAAAACAAAATGCACACAAATGTGTCAATATGGCAAGCCGTTTTAACATTTAATCTAAAAACCGTACTAGTATCTATTTTCATACTATTAGTACTTATTTTTTATATACTAGTATCCTTTCCATTAAGTACTAGTACTTATTCATTAGCTACTAGTGCTTATTCATTAGCTACTAGTGCTTATTCTTTAGCTACTAGTGCTTGTATGGCAAGCCGTTTTAACATTTAATCTATTTCCCGTACTAGTATCTATTTTCATGTTACTAGTACTTATTTTTTAGATACTAGTATCTTTTCCTTTAAGTACTAGTACTTATTCATTAGATACTAGTACTTATTCATTAGATACTAGTGCTTATTCATTAGATACTAGTACTTATTCTTTAGGTACTAGTGTCTTTTGTAAAGTTACTAGTACTTATTCATTAGATACTAGTACTTATTTATTAGATACTAGTAGGTTTTCTAATAGTGACTAGTATTCAATTATACTTTTCTTGTATGGCAAAAATAGAACTAGTATGGCAAGCCGTTTTAACATTTAATCTATTTCCCGTACTAGTATCTATTTTCATGTTACTAGTACTTATTTTTTAGATACTAGTATCTTTTCCTTTAAGTACTAGTACTTATTCATTAGATACTAGTACTTATTAAATAGATACTGGTACTAATTCATTAGATACTAGTAACTATTTAATAGATACTAGTAATTATTCATTAGTTACTAGTACTTATTTATTAGACACTAGTATCTTTTAAAATTATTACTAGTAACAATTGTTATTTTACTAGTCAGATTAGCTTTTTTACTCGTCTTATGTTATGACTAGTCCGAATGGCCACAGTAGAGTTCAATTAAACATTTTACTAGTAAAATAAAAAATCTTACTAGTAACATTTCAAATAAGTACTAGTATGTAATAAATGTGTACTAGTATATTTTAAATAAATACTAGTATCTATTTAATAAGTACTAGTTTCTATTTTATAAGTACTAGTATCTATTAAATAGATACTAGTATCTAATGAATAAGTACTAGTGTCTATTTAATAGGTACTAGTATCTATTAAATAGGTACTAGTATCTATTGATTAAGTACTAGTATCTAATGATTAAGTACTAGTATCTATTAATTAAGTACTAGTATCTAATTAAATAGGAATAGTATCTATTAAATAGATACTAGTACCTAATGATTAACTACTAGTCACAACTGGAATACATACTAGTCAAAACTGAATAGTTGATATCTCAATGACAGATCCCATAGAAATCAATGGCAATTTTTTTTTTTTTTTTTTTTTTTTTTTTTTTTTTACTAGTAACAACAGAATTGTTACTAGTCACTATTAAAATAAGTACTAGTATCTAATAAATAATAACTAGTATCTATTTAATAAGTACTAGTATCTAATGAATAAGTACTAGTATCTATTTAATAGGTACTAGTATCTATTTAATAGGTACTAGTATCTAATGAATGAGTACTAGTACCTAATAAATAAGAACTAGTGTCTAATGAATAAGTACTAGTATCTTTTAAAAAAGTACTAGTGTCTAATGAATAAGTACTAGTATCTAATGAATAGGTACTAATATCTAATGAATAAGTACTAGTACTTAAAGGAAAAGATACTAGTATCTAAAAAATAAGTACTAGTAACATGAAAATAGATACTAGTACGGAAAATAGATTAAATGTTAAAACGGCTTGCCATAGTGCTTGATGTGTAGCTACTAGTACCTTTTTAAAAGATACTAGTATTTCTTCATTAGATGCTAGTTTTTATTTATTAGAAACCAGTACTCATTCATTAGATACTAGTACTTATTAAATAGACACTAGTACTCATTCATTAGATACTAGTACTTATTAAATCGACACTAGTACTTATTCATTAGATACTAGTACCTATAAAATAGATACTAGTACTTATTTATTAGATACTAGTATTTTTTTCAATAGTGACTAGTAACTATTCTGTTGTTACTAGTAACAAATATTACATTTTACCATTGATTTCTATGTGATCTGTCATTGAGATATCAACTTTTCTGTTTTGACTAGTATGTATTCCAGTTGTGACTAGTACATAATTTTTATGTACTAGTAGTTAAACATTAGGTACTAGTACTTATTTTTTAGATACTGGTACCTATTATTAGATATAAGCAGCCCTAAAACATCACACCTTTTTTTTTTTATTAATAATATTTTTTGCCTTTTTTTCCAAATAAAGAAAACCATAAAGGTTTGGATTCTGTATGACCTGTACCAAATATTTATGTAAAAACATTCAATGTCTGTAACACCAGAGCTATATGCAAAAAAAGTTAACATACAGCCCTGATGTGATATTTATTGTTTTTACTGGAGGAAAAGAAGAGGAAATTAATAGATAATAAAATTGGTGTCTTTTCTCCATTCTGCCACCAGAGGGAACCCAATGACCAAACAAACACATTAGGCTACTATGTTTACGAAATTACAGTATCTACAAAACTGGCAAAAAAAATAGTTTTCTATGTGCTTGAGTACAAAAGAGTGTTTTTTTGCTATGTGGTTTCATAAAAAAAAAAAGTACATCCATCACCTTATTTCCGTTTCCTCTATAATCTCTCTCCTATATGTTGCTGGTTCATTAATATTCAACATACGATTACCATACTGGCAGAAATGCAAATTCAAAAAGTACTAGTATCTATTAAGATCAGAATATCTCTGGTCTAAAAAGTTACTAGTAACTAAAAAATAAGTACTAGTTCTATTTTTTTCTTAACATAAAGATTGTAATTAAATACTAGTCACTATTGGAATAAGTACTAGTATCTAAAACATAAGAACTAGTATCTAATAAATAAGTACTAGTACTTACTGGAAAAGATACTAGTATCTAAAACATAAGTAGTAGCATGAACATTTATACTAGTACGGCTTTTAGATTAAATGTTAAAACGACTTGCCATACACCTCTTGCGTCTCTTCCAGGTTATTGAGAAGAAGAACAAGCCTCACATCCAGCTGAACACTGGATCAAACCGGATGAAGACTTTCACCCCTGAGGAAATCTCTGCTATGGTTCTGACTAAAATGAAGGAGACTGCGGAGGCTTACCTGGGAAAGAAGGTAAAGCTTTGATCCAGCATAAAGAAAACGTGTATTCTCTGTTGCACTGCAGTAAAACTCAACATCTGATTTGTTTCTGCTCTTCTAAAGGTCACACATGCTGTGGTCACTGTGCCTGCTTATTTCAATGACGCCCAGCGCCGGGCCACCAAAGATGCAGGAACCATCGCCGGCCTGAATATCATAAGGATCATCAATGAGCCGTGAGTATCAAATTACTTCTGCTTTCTTGTTATATATAGTTTATATATATATATGTATAGATTCAATTTGTATCAAAGCTCTTTGTATCAAAGCTCTTGAAATTATTTTAAAAATGAAAAGGTACTTTGAATATGGAATTACAACCACCAGAAGGTGGTTATAATTAGAACAAGTCACTGTTAATAAGCGAGTAATTGCCATTGAACCGAATCATTTAAACAGTTGATTCATTCAGGAACAAAACACTGTCAGGTTGTTTAGAGATGTAAAACAGTGCTGTGGCTGGAATGATTTTTGTTGGCGAAATAGAGCAAAAATAGGCAATATGGTGTTTAAAATGTAAGTCTCTTATTATTAACTTCTAGTTTATTGAACTGGTGTACTGCATGGACATCTTGCTTTAATACACAGAACCGCCGCCGCCATGGGAGGTCCAGGATCTTTGAACGGTCTGGACATCTCCAAGAACCGGATGGTGGACCAGAAGAACATCCTGGTGTTTGATCTCGGCGGCGGCACCTTTGATGTTTCTCTGCTGACCATCGATAACGGCGTCTTCGAGGTAAAGGGCACCAACGGAGACACTCACCTCGGTGGCGAAGACTTCGATCAGCGCGTCATGGAGCACTTCATCAAACTCTACAAGAGTAAAACCGGAATGGACGTGCGCAAGAACAACTGCGCCATGCAGAAGCTGCGTCGTGAGGTGGAGAAGGCAAAGAGAACACTGTCCACCCAGCATCAGGCCCGCATTGAGATCGAGTACTTCTTCAGGGGTGAAGACTTCTCAGAGACGCTGACCCGTGCCAAGTTTGAGGAACTCAACATTGTAAGAGAAGCTCCTCTTTATCAACAAAACCTTCACTCTAAAAACTGCTGGGTTAAAAACAACCTAGCGCTGGGTAAAATATGGAAATTTTAAAAGATTTTATTTATTTGGATAAAACTGAAATTTGAAAAGATTGGGGGATGTTTTTATTCTTTTTATTTTTTATTAATTTACAAAAATTGAAATAAAAATGAAAAAATGAAAAGTAAAAACTATTAAAAATTACCTCTCAAAATTTAAAAACTTATTCAAAATATTAATAAATACAGTAATAAGAAACTAAAAACAGCATTTTCAATACAATAAAAAATGTTAAATGAAAACCATTAAAAATTCCTTTTATGAAATACTTTTAGTTTTTAAAACTTTTGAAAGATACAAAAATAACTGTAATTGTGCCTGTATCTGTTGAAAGCATGGAAAAAAACAAATGTTTTGTGCTTTTCTCCTCACAGGACTTGTTCCGCTCCACCCTGAAACCAGTGCAGATGGTTCTGGAAGACTCTGACCTGAAGAAGTCTGACATCGATGAGATCGTCCTGGTCGGTGGCTCCACTCGTATTCCCAAGATCCAGCAGCTGGTGAAGGAGTTCTTTAACGGCAAGGAGCCGTCCAAAGGAATCAACCCCGACGAAGCTGTGGCTTATGGAGCCGCCATCCAGGCTGGAGTCCTGTCAGGAGAAGAGGACACCGGTGAGTCCGTCTGCAACCTTTGATGATGGACACATCTAGCACTGGGCTGTATAATCATGCCAAGTCTCTTGTGAGATGCTTAATGGCTGAAATGTGTTGAACAGGTGACCTGGTGGTTCTGGACGTTTGCCCTTTGACCCTGGGCATTGAGACGGTCGGAGAAGTGATGACCAAACTCATTCCCAGGAACACCCCTGTGCCCATTAGAAATCCCAGACCTTCACCACCACTACTGACAACCAGCAAGTCATGGCCATCAAAGTTTATGAGGGTGAGCGACACTTTTTTTTAGAGTCAAAACTGACTTGGTTTACTTCATCTTGTTTGATTACATCACACACAGTGTGATATACTGTATTTCATGCAGTCATGTACTTGCGCTGCCCCAAAAGCTCCCAAGGATTTGTAAATCCAGAGAAATTCTCATTTTAAATGATGGCTCAACCCTGGTCATTGTCACCTATCAGTGGTGATCAAAGATCCGCACGATCCTCTGTTTCCACTTGTAGAAACTGTGGCAACACACATTGACAACAATGCTGCTCTACAGTTAAAATATTAACTTAAATCTATTACGGCTGTCGGGAATAAAATGAATCTCTAAAATGAAAATGAAAAGTGTTGACTGCAGCATTAAAGTTAGATCTGCTCAGTGTTGCGCCATGATTCTTTTTACACGTTTTTACAGTGTTGTGCATTACAACCAATCACACACAAGTCAGTTGAGCATATGTAAGGGATAATCAACGGTTTGCCGTGCATTAAAGGATTTTAAATGCACAACGTGGAGACTAAGAACAACCAACTCGAAGCCGATAAAAATGATCCCCATCAGTTGCAAATCTCCTCAGCTTAAACATGTGATGTCTTTTAGGAGACAAGTTCAGATGATCCTTAAAAAGAATGATGAAGAGTTGAATTTGGTTTTTAAGTTTAAGGTTGATGAGGTTGATTATACAGTACATGTAACCACAGAAATGATGAGGTGCTTTGGGTGCAGAGCTTTGGGGCACGCGATTCGTTCGTGTCCGAATGAAAGAGGCGCAAGCCGCTCGGCTGCTGTGGCTGATGACAGTGCCACTGCTCTGGGCGAACCGCGAGAAAACACGCAGGTCTCACAGGTAGAAATTCGAGAGGATAATGGTCGGGAAGATGAGGTGGTGGTAAACTCAGATGGCAAACAGAGTGAGCAAAAAGTGCAAGAGAACTCAAAAGGAGATTTAAATGTTGGTCACACAAGGACTAGAGTGTTGTTTAGTGAGGAAGATGTTTTGATAGATGATGATTTTTCTAAGGTGTCAAACAAAAGAAAAAGCCCTGAAAATAAATCAAGCACTGAACAAATCACAAAAGTGTCAAAAATGTATCCAGCGGTTTGCTTATCCCAGTCATAAGAAAGCTTGTCTAACACACAGGAGGGTGAAAGTGAATGTGGGGATATACAAATGGATGTGGAAAGTGTTTACCCCTTCACCAAAACTCGGACTTTTTTGCAAAAAACAAAGGGAATGAGATCTGTTAAAGTCGATAAATTCTTTCCAGATTTGAAATTCTTTCTTAGTTCAGTCAGATTTTTCATGAAAAACACTGAATGTTATTTTCTAACAAGAAACACATAGTACATCTGAGAATGAAACTGATTGGAAGAAGGAGTGGGATGGGGAAGTGTTTCTCAGTCATAAGAGCAGTAACAGTGGAGGTGTTGGCATCCTTTTTTCTAAAGATTGTTTACCTGTTTCATGTGTCACTGAAGAAATTATTGAGGGTCGACTGAATAAGTGTTAAAAATAATTGACTGTTAAAAATACAAGCTGTTTTTGAAAATGTAAAAATAACCTTTATTAATGCACCAAATGTAGGCACCGAAAGGGTGATATTTTTAAATATTTTAAATACTTTGATTAGCAAATGTAATGAGGTTGAATACATATTCCTAGGTGGTGAATTTAATTGCACTGCAAATGCTTTTCTAGACAGAAATCATTCTAAACCGCATGGAGCTAGCATCAAAAGCCTTATTAACCTAATTGAAACAAATGATTTATGTGATGTTTGGAGATTTTTTTCATACCACTCAGCGTCAGTACACTTGGACTCATGTAAAGGACAAAGTTTAATCTTTGGCAAGGCTTGACAGAGTTTATTGTTTTAAACATCAGAGTAATGTTCTTAGAGTTTGTTTAATACTTCCAATTGGTATTTCAGATCATTCCCTTGTTCAAGTTTCTATCTTTGTTAAAGATGTGAAATGTAATAGTGCTTATTGGCACTTTTGTCTTTGGTTTCAGATAATGTTTTTATTGATGTTTTTAAGTATTTTTGGAGTGTTTACACAAAAACAAAAGGTGAATACACCTCGTTACAGCAGTGGTGGGACATAGGGAAAGGAAAAATAAAGCAATTATGTTTACAATATACTCTTAATGTCACAAGGGACATGACTAAATCTATGAAAGTTTTGGAGAACGAGATAGAGAAATTACTAGAATTGGCAAACTCCTCAAAAGATGGAGAATATTTAAAAGATCTTTAAAGAAAGAAGTTAGCTCTGTCAAGCCTTTTGGGTTTTTCTACTCCAGGTGCCTTAATTCGTTCACGGTATCAAAATATTGTTAAAATGGATGCTCCTTCTCATTTTTTCTTCGGCCTTGAATGAAAGAATGGACAAAAAAGGCTTATGCATTCTTTGCGGTCCAGTACTGGGCAGTTGTTGAAAGAGCCTGTGCAAATTCGAAAATGTGCAGTTGAGTTTTATGAAAAGCTTTTTAAAAAGGAATTCCAGAAGAATCCTGAGGTGGCACAGTCTGTTTATAGAGACTTACCTAAGGTTTCTGAGGAAGCTATGGCAGAGTTGAATGTGATGATCTCTGCTGAGGAGCTTTTTTCTGCATTGCAGATCCGGGTATTGATGGACTTCCTGTTGATTTTTACAAAACCTTCTGGCCTGTGTTGGGAGAGGATCTACTGCTTGTTCTCAGGGACAGTCTAAGAAGAGGGCTGCTACCTTTGAGCTGCAGAAGAGCAATCCTCACTCTTCTCTTCAAGAAGGGAGACTTGTAGGAGATAAAAAACTGGCGGCCAGTGGCTTTACTCTACACCGATTATAAAATCTTGTCCAAGGTGTTGGCTTTGGGTTTGAGAAAAGTGATGTAGCATATCATTCACGTTGATCAGAGATACTTAGGACGTTTAAAAAAAGTGGAAGTGGATTCTTCCACATGTCTTTTAGAGGTCGAACACTAGTAATTAACAACTTGGTATCTTCTTTGTTGTGGCACCAATTATTGTGTATTGATCCTTCAACACAATTACTAGCTAAGATACAAGCAGTTCTAGTGGACTTCTTCTGGGATCGGATGCATTGGGTCCCACAAAGCATTTTGTTTTTACCGAAGGAAGAAGGGGGCCAAGGTCTTATTCATCTTGCCAGTAGAGGTGCTGCTTCTGGAGACCCCTAGCCAGAACTATCTTGTCTCGAGGTGGGAATTTGGGTCTCGCAGTATCTTTGTTTTTAATGAACTTACGTACTCATAAACTGCATAATCTCCCAAAGTTTTATCAATAGTTGTTTACTGTTTGGGGGATGTTTCATAAGCAGAGATCAGCGGGCGATGAGTCACTATCATGGCTGTTGAAGGAACCTGTGGTGTATGGGACAGGTTTTAACGTAGAGGATATAACAGGACCTTTCGTGATGCAGCTGTTTGTCTCAGCTGGGGTTGTCACACTAGGACATGTGGTCGATTTATGTCGACCCAACTTCTCCAATGCTGCAAGTTTGGCCTCTCACGTGGGAGTTAAATCCACTAGGGTCATAAATCAACTGCTTGGTACCTGGATATGTAAATTCACAAAGACTGAAGTCTCTTTATTAACTGATTACTGTAATGGCCTCTGTCAGCCAAATGTCGAGGTTCCCTTTTCTGCTGTGAATCTTTTTCCCGATTTTAAAAAATGTTCTGGTCAACTTTTGGAGTCTGAAGGTTTTCTTCTTAATGATTTGAAGGATATGGGAGGAAAAGTTATGTACAAGTTGTATGTCAAAGTGATGAAAGAAAGTAAATTAAATGGTAGAGTTGATACTCCTTGGAGGGCTCATTTAGGAGTTGATAATAAGATCAAACCTGTGTGGAGAACATTGTACAAACCACCATTGACAAAGAGGGTAGGGGATTTACAGTGGAGAATTTTGCATGGCATTGAGGCTGTAAATGCTTTTATTTCAATTGTTAATCCCAATGTAAGTGCTGATTGTCCTTTTTGATTAAAGAGGGAAATTATTTTTCACTGTTTTTTAGATTGTTTTAGACCTAGTGTGCTTTTTTGTTTGCCACAAAGAATGTTCACTTTGTTTGGTGAAAGTTTATCAAAACAGATGTTTATTATTGGTTTTAAATACTGTCAGAAATGGAGAGTGAAATGTCAATTGTTTCATTTTGTGTTAGGCTATTTACCTCATGGCTATTTACTTGAGCAGAAGAAATAAGTTATAAGGTTCTTCAGATTGTGATGTAAACATCATTTTTGTTAGATTTTTGAAAGCTAGATTGAAAATTGATTTTGACTTTTATAAGTCTACAAATAATGTAGAAGAATTTATTAATGTATGGTGTCTTAAAAATGTGCTATGTTTTGTTGAAGAAAATGTTTTTTGAGTTGCTGTTGAATTTAGTGATTTTTCTTTTTCTTTTTTTGCACATTGGAAATGTTGAACTGATAATATTGTTATTTGTTTTTGGTTTAAAGCAATAAAGAGGTTTTGGACCCTCTCTCTCTCTCTCTCTCTCTCGTGCGCATGTGCGGAATGAGTGTTGCGGGGA